>NW_026618615.1:0-11464 GCF_000801105.2 Raphanus sativus
TCTCTGAAGTTGGGAACACTGTCCTACAATGCTTCCCTAGAATGCATGCTTCACACTCCAAGTGGTTGAATGACATTTTAGGCATTACCAATCCAATAGCACGAGCGTGTGGATGTCCTAGCCTTGCATGCCAAATCATGTTGTCCACTTTCTCAGCGGCACTGCTCAAACACATAGGATTAGGAAACTCCTTGGTCACAAGTAGATGGTATAGCTGATTTTTGCTATCACCTCTACCAATGACTCTTCCAGTCTTTAAGTCTTGAAACTCCACTTCTTCTGGCCTGAATACTACTTGACACTCTAGATCAACCGTTGCTCTCTTCACTGATAGCAAGTTTGATTCAAACCGAGGCATATAGAATGCATTGGTCTCCTTGTCAAACAGTTTGAGCTTCCCCACTCCTTCTATGGGGATCATGTCCCCATTTGCTATCTTTACTCCTCCACTGGATGTTTTTATATCCTTTAGTAGATGTCTATCACTGATCATGTGATGACTTGCACCAGAATCAATGATAATGGGTTTGTTTGATGTGTATGCTTTGGTAGGAGAGCTATCCCTCCGGGTCGTAACCAAAGCATACATATGCTTAACAAACTCACTCCATTCCTCCTTGGTTACATGCTTATCTACTTCTGGCTTCTTTGGAATCATGCTTCCTTCTCCCATATAGGCAGAGTAGTTGCATACTCCCACAACTCTCTTCCTACACCTTATCATGTTGCTAAACCCCTTAGCAAGCATTCTCCCTTTCCTCTTCTTCCGGAAGTTCTCACTCCTACTCCTGGTTAGTCTCCATGAGTCCTCACTCCTACTCATGGTTAACCAATCTCTCATCATCTTGTGTGCTCTCTCCACCAGCACACACATTCCTTCCACATCTGCGAGTTGTTCTCCATTGAGAACCATCTCTACTAGCCATCCATAAGATAACTTCATGCTCACCAAGAGCCTTGCTATCACCTCTCGCTTTGGTGTAGCATCCACACGAGTTCTCAACCCTTGTAGTTCATCCCACAAGTGTTGCAGCTCCATTAGATGATCTCTACCTCCAAGGATCCCCTCCTTGACCTCACGCACTCTCCTAAGACTGATCTTGTTCTCATGAACATCTTCAATCCCCTTGAGCAGTGTACTCCCATCAGTAGCCATCTCCTTCAAAGACTCTACCTTTACATCATTACTCTCATCAGTAGCGACCTCCTTCAAAGGTCCCACCTTTACACTATCAGTAGTGACCTCCTTCAAAGATCCCACCTTTGCATCATTTCTCCCAATCCCACAGCTCTCCAAGGCTGTCTTCAACCAGATTGACCAACTCCACTCCATTTCCCTGTTACACTGGTTGTTATTCATCACTAACCAACCGCAAACACAGAAGTCAACACACAAGATTCAGCAATCCACAAACAACAGCCAAAGCGCCAAGCTTTAGCTTAAATCTTCCTTCAAGACTCTCAGAAACAACTCGCCAAGCTTCTCAGCGAGCTAGACTATCTTCCTGAGCTTGTCAAACACCTAAAGGAACCTCCTTGAAGCTTGCCCTCCAAAAGAAACATCAACAGCCCCAAACTCAAAACGAAAAAGGATCTAGCTCACCAAACACTCAAGAACACTCAAGAACACTCAAGAACATTCTTCAAAGATCACGAAATACTCTTCCCTTTTTAATCAACCAGGCTCTGATACCATATCATTTTATATTTTAGAAAGAGTATTAAGAGATTGAGAGAGTTTGTGAATCAAAGATCTAAGAGTTTAAGAACAAAGAAAACATATTTCACTATTTGAGAGCTCATACATCATCATCTTATTAATGAGCTGAGATTACAAATATATAGTAAGAGAGAGATCAATGGTTTGCGCAATGAACCTAGACAAACTACTATGTAAAGCATGTGAGGTCAACAAGGCAGGCTGGCTTGGTTTGAAATGAATGGCTGAGATAGCACACATGCTTTGGACCTTTACAGCCTGTCCAAAGCTGGAGTGGCGCACCTCTTCCTTCCCTTGAGTGTGCAACGGTCTGATCACTGTGCTAAGACTCTCTTCCAAACCAAACCACTTGCCATCCCTTCTCACTTGCCCGGGTAACTTCTTTTCACCTTTCACTATTACAGTAACTTCTTATTTACTGTGGTAACTAAAAGTTACTGTAATAGTGCCAACTCCAAATATGCTCAACACTTCTTCTCTTCTCTTATTACCACTTCATCTCAACACCACCTTCTATCCAGATGATTCTAGATTTGCCTGTTCGGACATATGCCATTATCTTCATGATTCTTATCAAACCAGGATGAACCACGATCTAAGAAGCTTTATTTGGAAACCAATAATCAGTGGAGAATAACCAGGAAGTTGAATAAATCTCATAGGAGTTGTGACTAAGAAGATATCCCACTTTTTATCCAGATGATTCCAGATTGGTCTGTTCGGACATAATGGCAATATCTTCATGATTCTTATCAAACCAGGATGAACAACGATCTAAGAAGCTTTATTTGGAACCACTAATCAGTGGAGAATAACCAGGAAGTGGAATAAATCTCATAGGAGTTGTGAGTAAGAAGATATCCCACTTTCTATCCAGATGATTCCAGATTAGCCTGTTCGGACATATGTCACTATCTTCATGATTCTTATAAAACCAGGATGAACCAATATAAGAAGCTTTATTTGGAACCAAATCAGTGGAGAATAACCAGGAAGTTGAATAAAACTCATAGTAGTTGTTAACAAGAAGATATCCCACTTTCTATCCAGATGATTTCCAGATTAGCCTGTTTCGAAATATGGCAATATCTTCATGATTCTTATCAAACCAGGATGAACCACGATCTAAGAAGCTTTATGTGGAAACCACTAATCAGTATAGAATAACCAGGAGTTGAATAAATCTCATAGGAGTTGTGAGTAAAGAAGATATCCTACTTTCTATCCAGATGATTCCAGATTAGCCTGTTCGGAAATATAGCAATAGCTTCATGATTCTTATCAAACAGGATGAACCAATATGTAAGAAGCTTGATTGGTGAACCACTAATTAGTGGAGAATAACCAGGAAGTTTAATAAATCTCATAGAAGTTGTGAGTAAGAAGATATCCCACTTTATATCCAGAGATTCCAGATTAGCTTGTTCGGACATATGGCAATATCTTCATGATTCTTATCAAACGAGGATGAACCACGATCTAAGAAGCTTTATTTGGAACCACTAATCAGTGGAGAAAACCAGGAAGTTGAAAAAATCTCATAAGGTTGTGAGCAAGAAGATATCCCACCTTCTATCCAGATGATTCCAGATTAGCCTGTTCGGACATATGCCATTATCTTCATTATTCTTATCAAACCAGGATGAACCACGATCTAAGAAGCTTTATTTGGAACCACTAATCAGTGGAGAATAACCAGGAAGTTGAATAAATCTCATAGTAGTTGTTAGTAAGAAGATATCCCACTTTCTATCGAGATGATTCCAGATTAGCCTGTTCAAACATATGGCAATATCTTCATGATTCTTATCAAACCAGGATGAACCACGATCTAAGAAGCTTTATTTGGAATCACTAATCAGTGGACAATAATCAGGAAGTTGAATAAATCTCATAGGAGTTGTGAGTAAGAAGATATCCCACTTTCTATCCAGATGATTCCAGATTAGCCTGTTCGGACATATGGCAACATCTTCATGATTCTTATCAAACCAGGATGAACCACGATCTAAGAAGCTTTATTGGGACCACTAATCAGTGAGAGAATAACCAGGAAGTTGAATAAATCTCATAAGTGTTGTGAGCAAGAAGATATCCACCTTCTATCCAGATGATTCCAGATTAGCCTGTTCGGACATATGTCATATCTTCATGATTCTTAATCAAACCAGGATGAACCAATATATAAGAAGCATGATTGGGAACCACTAATCAGTGGAGAATAACAGGAAGTTGAATAAATCTCACAAGAGTTGTGAGTAAGAAGATATCCCACTTTCTATCCAGATGATTCTAGATTAGCCTGTTCGGACATATGGCAATATCTTCATGATTCTTATCAAACCAGGATGAACCACGATCTAAAAAGCTTTATTTGGAACCACTAATCAGTGGAGAATAACCAGGAAGTCGAATAAATCTCATAAGTGTTGTGAGGAAGAAGATATCCCACCTTCTATCCAGATGATTCCAGATTAGCATGTTCGGACATATGCCATTATCTTCATGATTCTTATCAAACCAGGATGAACCACGATCTAAGAAGCTTTATTTGGAACCACTAATCAGTGGAGAATAACCAGGAAGTTGAATAAGTCTCATAGGAGTTATGATTAAGAAGATATCCCACTTTCTATCCAGATGATTCCAGATTAGCCTGTTCGGACATATGTCAATATCTTCATGATTCTTATCAAACCAGGATGAACCACAATCTAAGAAGCTTTATTTGGAACCACTAATCAGTGGAGAATAACCAGGAAAGTCGAATAAATCTCATAAGGTGTTGTGAGTAAGAAGATATCCCACCTTCTATCCAGATGATTCCAGATTAGCCTGTTCGGACATATGCCATTATCTTCATGATTCTTATCAAACCAGGATGAACCACAATCTAAGAAGCTTTATTTGGAACCACTAATCAGTGGGAAATAACCAGGAAGTTGAATAAGTCTCATAGGAGTTGTGATTAAGAAGATATCCCCACTTTATATCAGATGATTCCAGATTAGCCTGTTCGGACATATGGCAATATCTTCATGATTCTTATCAAACCTGGATGAACCACGATCTAAGAAGCTTTATTTGGAACCACTAATCAGTGGAGAATAACCAGGAAGTTGAATAAATCTCATAGGAGTTGTGAGTAAGAAGATATCCCACTTCTATCCAGATGATTCCAGATTAGCCTTTGGACATATGGCAATATCTTCATGATTCTTATCAAACCAGGATGAACCACGATCTAAGAAGCTTTATTTGGAACCACTAATCAGTGGAGAATAACAGGAAGTTGAATAAGTCTCATAAGTGTTGTGAGCAAGAAGATATCCCACCTTCTATCCAGATGATTCTTAAGAAACCCTTACTGGTTTGAATCCCTTTTGATGATCTTTGAGGGTGATTTGGTTTGTGATTTCGTTGGGATTGATAGAAACAATGGTTTCTTTGGATAATGAGGATAGATGGGAGATGGTTTATGGTTGAAGATAGAGATGGTTGATGATACTTCAGTGTGAGATCGATGGGAGATCAAACACTTGTTCGATGTGCTTGTGATCGAGCAGGGCACCGCTCAGACGTGATCAAAAGCAAAGAGCAGAGGATTTTACTCCTAAGCAAACAATGTTCAAGGATGAACAAAGGATTCACAGTTTTAGAGTTGTTTTGATAAAAAGAGTGAATGATCTTATTAGAAATCGAAACAGAGTATTTGTAGAACAAAGAACGACATTGGAAAAGTTAAAACAAAGAAATCAAACTTGTAGTTTTCGAAAAGACTTGTGAATACTAAGTAAGACCAAAGACTGAGTAATTGAATATCTTGACTCCGGTTTGGTGTGGTCTTTGATTGAATCCGAGTTTGGTTTGAAGCAAACCAAACCAACAATTGCTTTCCTTCAATTTCCTTGGTTTGTGATCGAGTGATTGGCCCACTAGGAAAGGAGAATGGGTCTCGGTCCATCAGTGCATCAGTGTTCAGCTCATCCTGCTTCTCTTCAGTCTCACTCAGCTGGTTTAGCTCGCTTGTCTCCTCATCAGTATCAGTGAGCTGGTTCAGCTCATCTGTCGCCATTCCTTCAGTAAGTCTAGGCTTGGTTGCATCATGCCCTCCTCCTTTGAAAGGATTTGACCTCAAATCCGAACCATCTGCAATATAAGGAATCAAATCAGCAACATTGAAGGTAGAGCTCACAGTGTACTTATCTTGAAGATCAATTGATAAGCATTATTATTTATCCTTTTGAGAACTCGAATGGTCCATCTGTTCTTGGCATGAGCTTGGACTTTCTTTCAGCAGGGAATCTTTCTTTCCTCAAATGTACCCACACCAAATCTCCTGGTTCCAAGACTAGTTCACGTCTGCCTTTGTTGGCGTGTTTCTCATACTCCTTGGTCCTCTCTTCTATGTTCTTCTTAACCTGTTCATGCAAAGAAACAACATACTCGGCCTTGGCAATGCCATCAAGGTTAGCTTGTTCACAAAGAGGTAAAGGAAACAGATCCAAAGGAGTAAGAGGATTAAAACCATACACAACCTGAAAAGGAGAAAACTTAGTAGCTCTATGAACAGAATGGTTGTATGCAAACTCAACATGAGGTAAACAATCCTCCCAAGACTTAAGGTTCTTTTTAACAACAGTTCGCAAGATAGTAGACAAGGATCTATTAACTACTTCGGTTTGCCCATCAGTTTGAGGATGGCAAGTAGTAGAAAACAAAAGCTTGGTGCCTAACTTAGACCACAAAGTTTTCCAGAAGTGGCTCAAGAATTTAGTATCCCTATCAGACACAATGGTTCTAGGCATGCCATGCAAACGTACTACTTCTCTAAAGAACAATTCAGCAACTTTCACAGCATTGTCAGTTTGATGACCAGGTATGAAATGAGCCATTTTGGAAATCTATCTACCACAACAAAGATGGAGTCTCGACCCTTTCTAGTCCTAGGCAATCCAAGAACAAAATCCATAGATATGTCAACCCAAGGTGCACTAGGAATAGGAAGAGGAGTATACAAACCTTGTGGTCGTGCTTTGGCTTTGGCTTGGATGCAAACAACACACTTTTGCAGATCTTTTCTACATCTTTCTTCATGCTTGGCCAGTAGAAGTGTTCTTTCAAGGTGCTATAAGTCTTTGCAACTCCAAAATGTCCCATGAGTCCACCTCCATGAGCTTCCCTGACATACATTTCTCTCAAAGAACTATTAGGAAGACACAAACGATTTTAAAGAACAAGAAACCATCAGTTTGATAGTAATCTCCACTTGGATGTGTCTCACACTCTCTGAAAATATCTCCAAAGTCAGAGTCATCAACATAGTAAGACTTAATCTGCTCAAAACTAACAACTTAGCTTCCATGGATGAAAACAAAGTGTATCTTCTAGACAAAGCATCAGCAACAATGTTTTCCTTACCTTGTTTGAAGTGAATAACATAAGGAAAGGTTTCAAGGAATTCTACCCATCTTGCGTGCCTTTTGTTGAGCTTGTGCTGTCCTTTCAAGTGCTTGAGAGACTCATGATCAGTGTGGATCACAAATTCTTTTGGCCAAAGGTAGTGCTGCCAAGTTTCTAGAGCTCGGATGAGTGCATAGAGTTCCTTATCATAAGTAGGATAGTTCAGCATGGCTCCTCCTAATTTCTCACTGAAGTAAGCAATTGGTTTCTTCTCTTGCATCAAAACAGCTCCAATACCTACACCAGAAGCATCACACTCAATTTCAAAAGTCTTAGAAAAATCAGGAAGAGCTAACAAAGGTGCATTGGTCAACTTCCCTTTCAAAGTTTGGAATGCCTCTTCTTGTTCTTTTTCTCCACTGGAATCCCACATTCTTCTTGATAACCTCAGTGAGAGGGGCAGCAATGGAGCTGAAATCCCTAACAAAACGCCTGTAGAATCCAGCCACCCATGAAAGCTCCTTACTTCACTTACACTGGTTGGAAAGGCCATTCTTTTATTGCTTTCACCTTCTCCTCGTCAACTCTGATTCCCTGTGCTGAAACAACAAAACCTAAAAACACAAGGTGATCTGTTCCAAAAAGTACACTTTTTAAAGTTAGCAAACAGAGACTCCTTCCTAAGCATTCTAGAACAGATTTCACATGATCAACATGTTCAGTCAAGCTTTTGCTATAGATCAGAATATCATCAAGTAAACTACTACAAAGCGACCTATGAAAGCTCTCAAAACATGATTCATCAGTCTCATAAAAGTGCTAGGTGCATTGGTTAATCCAAAAGGCATAACAAGCCATTCATACAGACCATGTTTTGTTTTAAAGGCAGTCTTCCATTCATCACCTTCTTTCATCCTAATCTGATGATATCCACTTTTCAAATCTATTTTAGAAAAGATGCAAGAACCATGAAGTTCATCAAGCATGTCATCTAGTCTAGGGATAGGATGTCTATACTTTACCGTGATGTTGTTGATGGCTCTGCAGTCCACACACATGCGCCAGCTTCCATCTTTCTTGTACCAACAACACAGGTACTGCACATGGGCTCATACTCTCTCGGATGTGACCCTTCTCCATTAGTTCATCAACTTGTCTTTGCAACTCTTTGGTTTCATCAGGGTTAGTTCGGTAAGCAGGTCTGTTGGGCAAGGAGGCTCCTGGAACTAAGTCTATCTGGTGTTCAATCCCTCGGAGTGGAGGCAAACCATTTGGACTCTTCTTCGGAAACACATCTCCATAATCCTGTAATATGAACTCAAAACCACTCGTAGCTCCGGTGCAATGTCAGAAGAAGTTAGTAAGGCTCCCTTAAAAACAAACAAGATCATAGACTGGTTCAAGTGTGCGGCTTTCCGGAGATCACTAGATTTAGCATTTAGAAGAATACCTTTTGTTTGATTCTCAGATGCGGGTACCTTGTCCTTATCTTCTTTCCTCCTAAGCTTAAGCTGGACTTGATCATGGTGTACTTCCTGTGGTGAGAGAGGAGCAAGAACAATCTTTTTGTCTCTATGAGTGAATGAGTGGCGGTTAGTGAAGCCATCATGAACCACCTTCTTGTCATATTGCCATGGCCTTCCTAGCAGGATGTGACTGGTATCCATAGGTAGACATCACAAACAATCTCGTCTTGGTACCTCCAATAGTAATAGGGACCATTACTTGCTCAGTCACCTTCAGCTCTCCTTGATCATTCAACCACTGAAGTAGATAAGGCCTAGGATGCTTTCCAGTCTTCAACCCAAGCTTTTCCACAAGCGCCTCACTTGCAACGTTGGTACAACTCCCACCATCAATTACCAAACTACAGACCTTGTCATAGACTGTGCAGCGAGTGTGGAAGAGATTTTCTCTTTGATCAGTCTCCTCTGGTTTGATCTGGACTTGAAGAGATCTTCTTGCAACCAGGAGCTGTCCGTTAACTGGATAATCAATCTGTTCTTCCTCTGATGCAACAGCTGGTTCTTCTTCTGAAACGACTTCACCATTGTCCAAGAGGATCATTACTTTCTTGTTAGTACACTCATTGGCATAATGCCCAATGCCATGGCACTTGAAACACTTCACATCTCGGGATCTCGTGGTGGTTGATTTCCCCTTATCATCCTGCTGACTTCCCTTGAGATCTTCCTTCTTCATCCATGGTTTCTCTCTTTGGTAGCGGACGGCTTGTAGTTGTTGCCATAAGAGCCCTTGGTTGGATTCTTCCTCTTTAGCTGTTGCTCTATAAGGATGGACTTGTGTAACAACTCAAAGATATCCTCATACTCATACATCTCTATGCGATCCTGAATGTCTCTGCTCAACCCAGCCTGGAAACGTGCCATGGTAGCTTCATCTGATTCAGCTACTCCACCTTTAAGCATAAGAGTTTCCATCTCCTGATAGTATTCTTCTACTCCCTCGTGCCTTGGGTAAGTCTCCTGAGTTTTGATGCACCTCTTTTCCATAATAACTTGGCACAAAGCGTTTCTTCATAAGAGTCTTGAGTTCATACCAGGATGCAACTTGTGCTTCTCCCCGTCCTCCTTCTTGTGGTAACAATCTGATCCCACCAATGCAAGGCATAACCATTGAACTCAGTTACAGCAAGCCTCACCTTCTCCTTTCTGAATAGTCTTGGCAGTCGAACACACCAACTCAATCTTCTTCTCCCAATCAAGATAGTCATCAGGGTTGCTAGTGCCTCCAAAGACAGGTATCCGAAGCTTAAGGTTTCCAAGACGATCATCAGGTCTGTCTCTTGGTGCTCGTCGATTGGTGTGTCTATTTTGAGACATTGCACGGTCTGACCTGGCTTGAGAAGCTGCTCGTCCTGTCCTGATGGACCTTTCTGATCGATCTTCATCCGTGCTACGACCAGAGGAGGAGTCTAGATATTAACAACTGCAGGTCGCTTTCCTCTCCTCTTCTCTCTAGCTGCTCTCCTAACCTGTGAAGTATACCCAAAACATCATTAGTAGAACGGGTAATCCCAACAAATTCAAGTTTTTTATCCATCTCGTTCATAAGAGTAGCTATCAAGGCTTCCATTTGAGTTTGTCTAGCCTAGCTGCTGGTCTCCCTCCTTGTTCCGGGTGACTTTCAGACATGGCTCCCTGTTAAGAAACTCAACAAGGAAAGTGAGTAGACAAGTATAGGTAGCCGAAGCCTCACTGGTGTTTTCTCTCAGTGTTTTTCTCAAGTTTTGGTAGTGAACAAGCTCTGTGAATCCAATAGCTCAGCAGTGATCAAGGTTCAAACTTTCAGAACAAATCCCCTACCCCAAAAGAAGAAAGATAGACAGTATTAAGAGATTTAGATCGCAAGGAGCTTTACCACCAGAGACTGGATTTCTCAGTCTGGCTGGATTTCTCTTCAGCCTTAGATACTTTGATCTTATTATAGTTTTATCTGGTCGGCCCCTCGCACTTTTTAGATAGACAGAGAAGAGTATAGAGAGTTTTGATGAATCAAATAAGGTCCCAAAGAGAAGAAAAATCGAGAAACAAACCCAATCAGTAGCCCTCAAATCTGCTCTGATACCACTTAATGAAACCCTTACTGGTTTGAATCCCTTTTGATGATCTTTGAGGGTGATTTGGTTTGTGGTTTCGTTGGGATTGATAGAACAATGGTTTCTTTGGATAATGAGGATAGATGGGAGATGGTTTATGGTGAAGATAGGAGATGGTTGATGATACTTCAGTGTGAGATCGATGGGAGATCAAACACTTGTTCGATGTGCTTGTGATCGAGCAGGGCACCGCTCAGACGTGATCAACAAGCAAAGAGCAGAGGATTTTACTCCTAAGCAAACAATGTTCAAGGATGAACAAAGGATTCACAGTTTTAGAGTTTTTTTGATAAAAAGAGTGAATGATCTTATTAGAAATCGAAACAGAGTAATTGTAGAACAAAGAACGACATTGGAAAGTAAAACAAAGAAATCAAACTTGTAGTTTTCGAAAAGACTTATGAAACTAATAAGACCAAAAGACTGAGTAATTGAATATCTTGACTCCGGTTTGGTGTTGGTCTTTGATTGAATCCGAGTTTGGTTTGAAGCAAACCAAACCAACAATTGCTTTCTTCAATTTCTGGTTTGTGATCGAGTGATTGGCCCACTAGGAAAGGAGAATGGGTCTCGGTCCATCTTGCCATCAGTGTTCAGCTCATCCTGCTTCTCTTCAGTCTCACTCAGCTGGTTTAGCTCGCTTGTCTCCTCATCAGTATCAGTGAGCTGGTCAGCTCATCTGTCGCCATTCCTTCAGTAAGTCTAGGCTTGGTTGCATCAAT
>NW_026618616.1:0-11462 GCF_000801105.2 Raphanus sativus
CTCTCTCTCTCTCTCTCTCTCTCTCTCTCTCTTGTTGGGCCCGAATATGGCCCGGTAGCTGATTATTCAATAATAAAGATGATGATGGGCCACGACAAGCCCATCACGAGTCTGAAATCTAAAAGAGAGCTAAGCTAGAACCGGAGGCTGAAAGCTAAGGATCCTAACTAAGGAGGTCACGACGAAGAGGAAGCTCACGTCGCAACCAGAAGAAGCGCAGGACCCGGTCAAGGGGAAGCTGTTGCAGATTCCACCTCAAGCGGAGAGGATCTCGGAGATTAGTTGCAAACAACCTAAAGAAGTCCAAAGCTATAAAAAGAGAAGGTCGAAGACCAAGAAGAGGATCCGAGACTACTGATATTTTACTCAACATTCATTGAAACGTTCTTATTTGTAATTCTCTTATAATCTTTGTATTCATCAAAGATCATCTTTTGTAACCATCCCATTTCTATTATATCAATACAAATCGAAGTTCATTCATCAAGTTCTTACGGGATTCAGCCCGCGATAATCTTTCCCTAACCTTTTCTAAACATAAAACCTGATCTAAAATCGAGGATGAACCCTACCGATCAGACAACAACCCCGTCTGACCTTAACCTCCCGATTCAGAGCGATGGCTCACCGAATGACGGAGGCTCTAGTCTCGTAATCACAGAGCCTCAACGTGGCGACCACCGATCTGGGCGACAGCTTCCGGTTGATGGTCGAACGAGCCAAACTACAACCGGAGTTACTAACCCGAGGTCATCAGGTGGAAACACCTCCGAGCTCCCGATTACCGAGAATCTTCAGCAGCAAGCCATTCCGAATCAAACGGAGGCTCAGCTCTCTGAGATCCGCCAGATGATGATACAATTAGTAGACCGAGCTCAGGAAAGTGAGCGCACGATGCATCAGCTGACTGTACGTCAACAACGATTCGAAGAGATAACTAGATCTCTAAACGCAACAACCCAACCACCGCAATGTCAAGCTCCGGGGGTCATCTTCCATGATCGATTAACCGATCCCTCTTTTCCCCGAGCACGTTTAAACTTTTCTCCTGATAGCACTGCCCCGGAAGGACGCGGATCTGCTTTCCAGACACCTCATACTGGAACAATTCCCGTGTTCAATCCACCTAATGCCAGTGCTATGGGAAGTAACATAGCGACAACTAGTTCCACACCCGGTCAGGTCACTGACAGAAGTACTCGTTTACCTCCTCCGCCACCTGATCCTAGGTCCGGAGCAGGAATATCCTTCCCATCTGGAGGCAGAGCGTCAGCTTCGGTTTATCAAACTAGAAGCTCGGTCCCGAATGGGGACGGTTATCAAAGGATAAACTCCGATAACCCAAGAAATGCCGAGCGACTTAGCCCACCAACCGCATGGGAAGATGAGCCAACTCGATTCCGTCAGGAACCTACCCATCGGGTACCTGCGAACGATCCAAACATCCTTCCGTTTGAAGGACCTGAAGCTATCCGTAGATATATGGAGCAAACTCACGCGGCTCTCCAGAAATTGGGAGCTCAAGTCCATAAAGCTACGAGTTCTGCTCCCGAAATCGATAGCTTAATCGAAGAAACCCGTGGAACTCCATTCACGGACAGAATTGCCAGCTCTCACATAAGAGATACCCGAAAAATCAGAATTCCTGAGTATGATGGGACCTCCGACCCGAAAGCCTATTTGAGAGCTTTCCGATTGGCAATTGTTAAAGCCCATTTCACTCAGGAAGAATGTGAAGCAGGTTACTGTAGAACATTCGCCGAAAATTTGGTCGGAACAGCCCTTGAGTGGTTCTCCGGTCTCGAGCCAGCCTCGATAGACAATTTCGATCAATTAACCAACGCCTTTATGAAGCAATACTCAACCCATATCCGGAAGCAAGCCTCCGAGGCCGACCTTTGGAAGGTCAGTCAAGGAATGGGAGATTCATTACGAGTCTACATTGAGAAATTCAGGGCAATAAGAACTAAGCTCTCGAATCCTAACGACCTAGTCGCTATCGAGGCCCTTAGGAGAGGTCTGTTCTATAGATCGAAATTCTGGTCAGAGTTAACACTCAATGCTCCTCCAACTATCGATGACGCTCTTCATAGAGCCACCAAATATATAACTTTGGAGGAGGAGACAGCTGCACTGGATAAACTCCACAAGAAACCTCAGAATCATTCGAAAGGTGACTCCTCCGAGACTAAGGGACCTCATAAAAAGGGTAACCCTCGAAATAATCAAACTCAGGGAGAACATTCCTACGCAATCGAGGAAGACAAGGAAGAGAAACCTGTTGCAGCAGCAAACAAAACTCCCTGGTCAAAAGGCTTCGATAAAGGCAAACGTTGCTCTTATCACGATCGCGAAGGACACTCAACCGAAGAGTGTTGGGACCTCCAACGCCAGCTGGCAGCTAAATTCGCAGCTGGAGAAATAAAGGGCGTGGACCTTAAAAAGCCGCCACCTTATCAGAAAAGAGGTTCCAGGGACATTTCCCGAAACGCGAGAGGTCACCTGAGAAGGAGACCGATTCGCCACCTCCAGCTCCCAAAAAAAGAGTCGACATGATTCTTGGGAAATTCCCCCAAGGAAAAAGTTTACAAGTCGAAGCTCTCTTGAGCAAACCCTCCCCTCAATCGAACCCCGACTCGAGGGTGGACTGTATCCTTGGAGGATCAGACATATGTCAAGACTCCGTCAATTCCATTAAGAATCACGTGCGGAAGGCTGTGTCTAACACTGGACCTAAGCCTCCTAATCCTGAATCCAATACTAAGATTTCTTTCTGGGAGAGCGAGACCTCAAACCTTGACAGACCTCACGATGATGCGTTGATCGTCACCCTGAACATCGCAGGATACGAGGTTCCTAAGCTCATGATAGACACAGGAAGCTCTGTCGACCTCATTTTCTATAACACCCTAAAAGGGATGGAAATAGACGACTACGAAATTATTGGCCAAAAAGCTAATCTCGTAGGCTTCTCCGGAGAAACAGCTACCTCATTGGGAACAATCAAGCTCCCAGTCATAGCTGGC
The DNA here is from genome assembly GCF_000801105.2 of Raphanus sativus. Taxonomy (NCBI): domain Eukaryota; kingdom Viridiplantae; phylum Streptophyta; class Magnoliopsida; order Brassicales; family Brassicaceae; genus Raphanus; species Raphanus sativus. The sequence goes on from NW_026618616.1 coordinate 3,027, forward strand.
GGAATAATGAAAATGACCAACTTAGTAGTCATCGATAGACCTTCCCCGTTCCACGCGATTTTGGGAAGACCTTGGATCCACAAAATGAAGGCAGTAGCCTCAACGTACCATCAGTGCGTAAAATTCCAACACCCGAAGGGATAGCTACCATACACGGTAGCCAGAAGATATCCAGGATCTGCTATTTGGGAGGATTCGAAATCCTCAAAAATCCCCCCAATAGCAATTACAGATCCAGGAAGGTCGCGAAATGCAACAAAATATTCGAGGTCCCCCCAGGAACCTAACCGAAAAAGTTTGCATCGACGACTCAGATCCTGAAAGACAGGTGAGCATCGGGTCCGAGCTACCTCTTGAGACAAAAAAGGAGCTCATCGATTTTTTGAAAAGCAATGTCAAAACCTTTGCATGGTCCACCAACGACATGAAAGGAATAGATCCGAACGTCACCACCCATAAGCTAAAAGTTGACCCTACTTTCAAACCGATCAAACAGAAGCGTCGTAAGCTAGGTCTCGAAAAGGCTCAAGCTGTTAACGACGAAGTTGACCGACTTACGAAAGCTGGGTCCATTCGAGAGGTACATTACCCCGACTGGTTAGCTAACCCAGTAGTGGTAAAGAAGAAAAACGGGAAGTGGAGAATCTGTGTAGATTTCACAGACCTAAACAAAGCTTGCCCTAAAGACAGCTTCCCGTTACCTCACATCGACCGCCTAGTTGAAGCAACAGCTGGCCATCGACTCCTATCCTTCATGGATGCCTTCTCAGGATATAACCAAATCATGATGGATCCTGAGGACCAGGAGAAAACTGCATTCATAACCGAACGAGGAACCTATTGTTATAAGGTTATGCCATTCGGATTAAAGAACGCAGGAGCTACCTATCAGAGGCTAGTAAATAAGATGTTTGCTGGACAACTTGGAAAAACCATGGAGGTCTATATCGACGACATGCTAGTCAAATCCTCAGCTGGGGAAGATCATATCTCCCATTTAAGGGAATGCTTCGATATCCTGAACAAGTACGATATGAAGCTCAATCCCACTAAATGTACTTTCGGGGTACCCTCAGGCGAGTTCCTAGGCTATCTCGTAACCGAAAGAGGCATTGAAGCCAACCCGCAGCAGATAGCAACCTTCCTAGAAATGCCGTCACCTAAGACGACCAGGGAGGTGCAGAGACTGACTGGACGAATCGCGGCGTTGAATCGATTCATATCCAAGTCTACCGATAAATGTCTCCCATTTTACAAGCTTCTAAGAAATAATAAGAAGTTCTTATGGGACGAGAAATGTGAGGAAGCCTTCAAGCAATTGAAAGCTTACCTCTCCGAACCTCCGATCCTATCTAAACCAGTAGTAGGAGAGCCATTGTACCTATATCTCGCTGTATCAACTGCTGCAGTCAGCGGCGTTCTAGTACGAGAGGAACAAAACGAACAAAGACCTGTCTATTACACCAGTAAAAGTTTGATAGATGCCGAAACCAGGTACCCTGCGATGGAAAAACTAGCTCTAGCAGTCGTAACAGCTGCCAGAAAATTGCGACCTTACTTCCAATCGCATTCGATCGTTGTAATGACCTCACAACCATTACGAATGATCTTGCACAGCCCCAGCCAGTCAGGGCGATTGGCTAAATGGGCCATAGAACTCAGCGAATATGATATTGAGTATAGACCTCGAGCAGCAGCGAAAGCTCAGGTCCTCGCTGACTTTATCATCGAATTGACATCCGAGCAGTTAGACTCCGAAATGGAATCTCCGAAGTGGAGCCTATACGTCGACGGAGCCTCATCAAAACAGGGCTCCGGTATCGGTCTAAGGCTAACTTCTTCAGCAGGAGAAACCATCGAGCAGTCATATAGGCTCGGATTCAGCGCCTCAAACAACGAAGCTGAATATGAAGCACTAATCGCAGGGTTGAAGCTCGCCCTAAGCCTCGGAATCCGAGAGCTAAACGCTTATAGTGATTCACAGCTAGTAGCTAGCCAGTTTCACGGAGAATATGAAACGAGGGACGAAAGAATGGGGGCATATCTCGAAGTCGTCCAGAACCTCACTAGGCAGTTCGACAAATTCGAGCTAACGAGAATCCCACGAGGTGAGAACTCCTCAGCAGATGCATTGGCTGCTTTAGCTTCCACATCAGACCCCCTCGTAAAACGAATCATACCCGTAGAAGGAATCGAGAAACCAAGCATCGACATAGCTACTAAAGCTGAAAAAGAGAGCAAACTAAAAGCGCAACCCGAAGGTACCTGCCCTGAAGCGGTAGCTACCCAGGTTTTCACAACATTTTGGTTTCCAAAAACCAGAATATGCAGCGCAAAAAAGCATACCTCCGGGAACATAATCCAAGTCACGGAAGATATTCCTCGAAATTCAGACTCCTTAGAGCCTGATCTCGAGAATACCCCCGGGGCACCAACTCAGACCCAGTCATCTGCAGAGTTAAAACCAGAAGCCGTACAGCTCTCCAAAATTCATCTGGAGGTATTCCTCGGAATTCAGACTCCCTGGAGCCCAATCCTACCAATACCTCCGGGGGCACCACGACACCAGGTCCCGAACAGGAACCTCCCTCGTCTCTTCATAACAAAGTTGTAGGAAGAGAGGATTGGAGAATTCCAATCACGCAATACATCCTGGAGGGAAAGACTCCACCCAATAAATGGGAGGCTCGAAAGCTCAAAGCATTAAGCGCGAGATATTGCGTAACTGAATCTGTCCTCCTCAAACGAAGCATTTCCGGACCTTACCTAAAATGCGTCCATGGCCTCGTTGCTATGAGACTCATGAAGGAAATGCACGACGGTTCCTGCGGAAACCACTCTGGAGGAAGAGCTTTAGCCATCAGAATCAAAAGACAAGGATATTTCTGGCCTACCATTATTGCAGATTGTGAGGCCTATTCCTCTTCATGCGACAAATGCCAGAGGCATGCACCGATTATACACCAACCTGCGGAGAAGCTGTCTAACATATCCGCCCCTTACCCATTTATGAGATGGTCCATGGATATCGTGGGGCCACTAGTACCATCAGGAAGTGGAAAGAAGAAGCTACGCTTCCTCTTAGTCTTAACGGACTACTTCACGAAATGGATAGAGGCCGAAGCTTTCCAGCAGGTAACCAGGTTCGAGGTCGAGCAATTTGTATGGAAAGATATCGTATGTAGACACGGCGTCCCATACGAAATCGTAACCGATAATGGAGGACAATTCATATCCCACGATTTCAAAATATTTTGTGACAAATGGAATATCCGCCTGACCTTCTCATCACCTCGCCGACCTCAAGGTAACGGACAGGCGGAGGCTGCTAATAAATCAATACTAGCAAACCTCAAGAAACGCCTCGGAACCCAGAAGGAATTCTGGTCAGAGAAGTTACTTGAAGTACTTTGGGCATGTCGAACCACCCCACGAAAAGCTACAGAAGAAACTCCTTTCTCCTTAGCATATGGGATGGAAGCCGTCGTTCCAGCCGAAACCATTGCTGGTAGCCTACGCCGGGAACTTTGTACATCCAATCCCGCAGCTAATGATCAACTCCTAACCGACAGCCTCGATCTAATCGAGGAAAGGCGGGACCGAGCTTTGATTCGCATTCAGAACTATCAGCAAGCAATGGCACGACAGTACAATTCCAAAGTCAGGCTCCGACAGTTCGCTGTTGGAGACCTAGTACTTAGGAAAGTTTTCGAAGGAACCAAAGAACCAAATGCTGGGAAGTTAGGAACCAACTGGGAAGGTCCCTACCAGATCATCCACGTGGTACGACCTGGCGTCTACAAACTCCGAAAGGTGCGAACTGGGGTACCTGAAATCAGATCGTGGAATGCCACGAATCTTAAGAGATATTATCATTAGGTACCTAAAATTCCCGAACTACGTTAGGCTTGATCCCTTGACTGGGTACGTAGGCAACTCCGTCATGAGTGCAGCCCCAACCTCATTTCAACACTTCATTCACTACAATCAAAGGGGGCATATGTCTGACTAAAGTCACATAGCCCACGCAGCAAACGTATGATCGTTATAATACAGCAAGTGTATGATTACTATGATACCATGTATCCAACTATCAATAAAGAAATCATTTTCGATATCTCAATTCTTTAACAAAACAGGTCCCTGCAAACCTGAACCTAAGGTCTTAAAATCCTTAACAATCCTAAAGGTCTTAAAATCCTTCAAAGCAATGTCAGGTCTCGACGAACCTGAACCTAAGGTCTTAAAATCCTTCAGACAATATCAGGTCTCGACGAACCTGGACCTAAGGTCTTAAAATCCTTACCAAATCTCCAAGGTCTTAAAATCCTTGTCAATTCTCCAAGGTCTTAAAATCCTTATAAATCTTCGAGGTCTTGAAATCCTCATCAAATCACAAAGGTCTTAAAATCCTAAGCAAGTCTCAACGGGTCTTGAAATCCCACAAACAAGTTCAGGTTCCCAAGAACCCCCACCTAAGGTGTCCAGCTTAAACTTAGGTTCCTAAAAACCTTAAGCTAATCCCGATACTTCAAGAAATCCTCTTAAGGAACAAAAAAAAACGACCAAAGTCTTCCAGACTTATTGTAAGGATCGATTATGATTAAGCTGTCATATTTCACGACTAAAGTCAAAAACTAAAAACGAAACAAGAAAACCAAGTTTGAAATTAAACAAGGGTTTAAAAGCCTCCCCAGGCTAACCAAAGATTCAGAATGCAACAGATAAAGGTTTAAAAGCCTCCTCAGGCTATAAGTTTGAGAAACAAATGAAAACAAAGCCCATCGGGCAGAAATCCTAGAAAACACGAAAGAGCATCAGTTCTTAAACTTCCTTGTCATCCGAGCTCTTCTCAGCTCCCTTGCCAGCTGGATCTTCCTCCTCAGGAACCTCCTCCATCTCCTTGTCGCTACCTCCAGAGGCGGTTTCGACTGGGGCTGAGTAAGAACCCACCAATCCCAAATTAGAACCGAACTCTCCGGAAAAGGAGAGGTTAAACATATTAATCTCGAAAGTACCTGAACTCTCAGAGAGTTGGGGAAGAGGGAGCTTGCCAATCGAGAAGTCCGAAACCTGAGCCTTCTCGTACGCCGCAACAGCTTCCGGCATTAGCGCCACCAAGTTATCATACTCATCTTGAGTACTCTTAATCTCACCATCCAGTATGTCCTTCAGGAGCTCGGTGTTGGCTTGAATCTCTTGGGCATGAACCAGGAGGTCAACTTCATCTTTCTTCTTGGAGAACTTCTCCTTGACAATAACCAGAATCTTGTTGTAGGCTTCAGCTACCTCCTTCTTTCCCCTCCGGACGGCTAGCCTGACCTCAGCTTCCTTGTTCTTCTGGCTGTTCTGGGATGTGGAGATCAGCTCCTTGACTTGATACTCGGCTATCTTCCGGGCAGCATCCAACTCCCCAATCTTCCTATTCTTCACCTGGAGGTCAATCAGCTGGCTCTCGATCGTCCCTTGCTGAGCATCACACTTAGAGCCAAGTCTCTTCACCTCGGCTTGGAGATCCGAGATCAGAGCCCGAGTCTGGTTGAGCTCAGTCTTATTGGCCTTGACCAACTCAGTGACCTGGGCTAATTCCTCAGCGCTAGGAGCTTTGTGTACAGCGTCCTCAAACTTGAATTGAGCTCTGTTAATAGCTCCAGCCAGCTGTGGAAAACGGAAAACGATTTAGCAAAATCTTCCAAAGACAAAGCTGAAAAATGAAATAAACTTCATACCTGACCCATGTGATGAGCAATATCAACGTACTCATCCTTGTGCGTGATATTGGAGATCGAGGGGAGGGGACACCCGGGACTCTTCATGTGCCTCATCAGAGTAGCCAAACCCCACGGATCGTCCAAGACCGATCCAGGCTTTGAATGAGAAAAGGTCCAGCCAACAGTTCCTCCTCTAGAGGAGGAGGAGGAAGACCTCGAAGGTCTATCAATCTGGTCGGTTCGGGACCTCTTGTTCCTCGGGGGCTCAGACTCCGGAGGGTCCCTCATTACTTGAGGATCAGCTTCAGTCATCGGGACCTCGGAGGGAAGGCCAACTTCCTGAACCTTGGGTTCCGAAGAGACGACACCTTTAGCAGGGGCAGAGCCTCCTTCATCAAGAACCTCCTTCACAGAGTCGAGGAAGGATCCCCCCTGGTTCTTATCACTCCCTCTAGAGGAGCTGGCAGCCTTGGTCGATCTACCCCTGGAACGGAAGGAAGGTTGAATTGGCATCTTCTGTGATTGAGTCTTCGAAGAAGTACTTGCTCCGGAGGAAACTTCGAGAATGGAATCACCTTCAGAAACTACGACATAAAAAAAAATCCATTAGTCGTATAAGACAAATTCGGATAGTAAAAATCATGAATCATGAATAAAAAGATACCTTCTAAACCAGCAACCGTCACTGAATCAGGGAAGGACGCTTGGTACCGTTCAGGGAACCTAGCTGATCCAACTCTCGAAGTAGTGTAAGCTACCCAAGTGTTAGGGCTATGCTGTAGCTTCCTGTAGAGAGCTCTGGTAAGTTTGCTAGATAACTTGACAGGATCTTTGATTTCTGCAAAAAGAGTCAAAAGGCGATTAGCACAACATGACAAACAAAAATAAACATGTGAGCATATCCCTAAAATCCTAACCGGAAATATCAGACCATGCGTTCCTAAGGTCACGGCCTACAGGAACCGTGGAAGGGTCAATCTTGACATAAAAGTACTTCCTGCGCCAGTCATCATCACTGGCTGAGAACTTGAAAATGCCTAGCCCTGGACGACAGGGGAGATAGTAGGTACCACTCCCGCCATCCTTGGAAGTGCTCTCCTTTATCGAGAAGAGACTCATTAACTCAGATAACCCAACGATAACTCCTTCCTCCTTGGCTCTAGTGATGAACCCGTTTATCACTCGGATGACCGACGGGCAAAGCTGAGGAAGAGCTAGCTGATAATGATCTAAGAGATCCAGCAAAAGGGTGGGAAGAGGAAATCTAAGGTGGCACTTGGAGATATATTTTTCATGAACGCAGAACCAACCCTCCGGAGCGGTCTCGGGGTTCTCGTTTTCAGCACAAGCTCTAACTAGATCACTCTTGCCGTGAGCCTGAGTGGCAAGATTGACAACGTCCTGACCCTTCAAGAGGGAAGGGAAGTGAGGACCGGAGGAGGCGCTCTTGCCGCCTTTCTTCTTCATCCTCTTAACTCTCGCTCCGATCGAGTCTTTACTCTTTTTCTTCTTGGCTTCCGCCATCTTCTCACCAGCTTCCTGTTTGACCTTCATAATACGGGCGCCGGAGGCTGAGATCTGAACTTCGCCGGAACCTTCTTTTCGACTCATGATAGGGAAGGAGAGGGAAAACAGGAAGTAAAGAATAGAATCGATCTAAGACAGACTCTCAGAGAGAAGTTCAAGATGAAGAACTAGATTGATCGAGAGGCGGATAAAAAAAAAATAATAACGACAAAAAACGGTAAAATAAAGAAGAGAGGTGTGAATTACCTTGGAAACCGTCGAGAGGCGTGGAGAAAGTGGAGAGACAAGCAGTTAATTCTCTCAGCTTTATATCCCATCACGTCTTGGAAGTCGGAAATTGAAATTTAAACTCGCTTAAATCTAAAACCGTTGATTCGACTAGAGATGGATTATAGCCGTCCGATCGGATATGAATAAATGCGGTTGAGATAGCTAGTAATCATGATCTCAACAAGAGAATCTAGCTTGGGCGGCTAGGTCTAGCTCCCGAGAATAACGAAACCTCATTTCGAGAGCTGGGGGCAACTGTTGGGCCCGAATATGGCCCGGTAACTGATTATTCAATAATAAAGATGATGATGGGCCACGACAAGCCCATCACGAGTCTGAAGTCTAAAAGAGAGCTAAGCTAAAACCGGAGGCTGAAAGCTAAGGATCCTAACTAAGGAGGTCACGACGAAGAGGAAGCTCACGTCGCAACCAGAAGGAGCGCAGGACCCGGTCAAGGGGAAGCTGTTGCAGATTCCACCTCAAGTGGAGAGGATCTCGGAGATCAGTTGCAAACAACCTAAAGAAGTCCAAAGCTATAAAAAGAGAAGGTCGAAGACTAAGAAGGGGGCCGACCCTACTCATATCTTACTCAACTTTCATTGAAACGTTCTTATTTGTAATTCTTTTATAGTCTTGATATTCATCAAAGATCGTCTTTTGTAACCATTCCATTTCTACTATATCAATACAAATCGAAGTTCATTCATCAAGTTCTTACGGGATTCAGCCCGCGATAATCTTTCCCTATCCTTTTCTAAACATAAAACCTGATCTAAAATCTAGGTGTGAGTTTTACCCCTCACAAGTACCTCTGTCCTCTAAACGTCCTTACAATCCCTTCTATTCTATCAAGTCTTTTTTGAGAATTGAGATGTTCCCCTTTAACTGTTGCGCATCATTGATAAAGGGAAAGAGGGGGTTTAAATAT
>NW_026618617.1:0-11458 GCF_000801105.2 Raphanus sativus
AAAGTGCAAGCTCAGAACTATCATGTAGAATAAACCTGTTTTTGCTGCATCAGTTGTCAACAGCTCGTGTTCAATAACTATGCATTCATTTCCCTTCAGTTTCTAGCGACAGTAAACTAGAAAAAAAATTCATGGTAGCACACACTTGGCTTTCCGAAAGAAAACATTTTCTGGAGCGCATGTTATACAGAGAACATCGCTAGCTGCAACTTCTTCAAGAGATAACTAAAAGAACACAGCCTAAAACCAGTATTCCAGTTTGAAGAACAGCTATGCACTAACTGGTGATATCAACAAGGCAATGTTTCACGTTCATTATATAAGTCCTTTTAACAAGTAAGTTTCAAGCAGTGAAAACCGTCATGCATTTCGTAAGGTACCAGATTCATCAAGATCCGGATCAGAGGACTTACACTAAAAGATGCTACAAATCCAAATGCAAATAAAAAAACAACTCCTCCAGAGAAATATTCAATGAGGAACAACTAGCATAAGGCCTCAAAAAGTACTGATGATATCAAGCAGCAATAATTATATTTACATCTGAAACTACAGATTCAAGCAGATCCTAACAGCATGGTTTCAACTCAAAGATTCTAATGCTTGTAGTGGATAACATCAATAACAGGGCATTTGGTCTAGTGGTATGATTCTCATTTTGGATGCGAGAGGTCCCGAGTTCGATCTCGGAATGCCTCATTATTTTTTTCTTGGTGAATGTGTTAAAACAGAACTGAAATATGTATGACTAAAGATGGTTCTTTATTTTACTTTTAAATGAGTTCTTTTGGCATATTGTATGCGGTAATGGTCAGTAACCAAACATTTGGAATCCAGTCAAAAGATAAGACAAACAAGATCATAAGCAATCCAACTAAGGAGAGCTTTCAAATAATGGATGTAAACAGCCAACTGAAAAATTTAGGACAAGTTGATTATCCTCTTCTAATGATTATGTACATGTGTTCTTCCATTGCAAACCAAAATTCAGTTTCTAAAAAAATGCAAGTAATCATGTTCTGAAATTCAGTTGGAAGAAGTCTCTCATATATAGATCTAAGAATTTCCTGTTCGGACTAAATTATTAGACTACGTATACATTTCAACAATATTCAATTAAAGACAATCCACCTTTGCTACTAAGCCTTATAAAGTCAACTAATAGATCTAGATCTGAATTGTAGCATTCTTTTTAATTATCTAAAAGTAAAATAATTCTCACCAGATTCATGAATTAAATAAAAGAGTTTGAACTTAAACTAACTGTATGTTGCCAGCTATATGAAGAACAAACCTTCAAGAGGAATAGTTAGGCATCTAGAATAATTTCCATCGTATAACAGTAATTTGGCAGGAATTATTGACTTCTAGGATTATCATAAATAGTTAATAACCAAAAGATTAATATAGCGATATGATCAACACAAAAGTTAGGCATCTAGGTTTCAACAAATGACCAATTTTTTTCTGGACTATATCCGTATTTTTAATGTAATGATGAGAAATTATATGAAATACTCCTATTGGAATTACTCTTAAGACTTTTAATGAAAAATGTTTGAAGGCAAACTAAAAAAACCAGTTTCATACGGTAGCATAACTTTGCATGAAAATATGGAATCACTGCGATTAATTAATGAGCTTCAGCAATGAATCAAAGAACATTAATGACTGCCCTCGCATTTCAGGGGCACTAAATTAGAAACGCCACTTAAACAATGACTTTAAAATGGCAACAAACAAAAGGACAAGACCCTTACCCATTTTAAGTTTTTAACTTAGCAATCAATTCAACCACAAAATACCTCCCTTCTAAAGATTCATAGAGAAAACATGAGACAATACTTATACTGGCATTCAACTAGATTTTTCATATCAAACCAAAGCAATTGGGCAAAAATTATTTGTAGTTGTCAATGAACATTGCAGTGATATACAGAATCAAGAAATGAAACTTTTCATGATCTACAAAGCACATTCAATTATCAAGGATATGATTTTCCCTCTGGTTGCAACAGCTACCTATGCTGGTTCTTGAAATCAGGTAAATTTTCCTTTAAAACTACATTCTACAAGAAACCTGAAACTAGTCATCTTAATAATATGACACTTAACAATATACATTTCCATTGTATTGTTGAGGAAGAAGAACTACGAATTCTTCCAAGACAAGGGCAATGAATCACAGATAAAGTTAGGTGAAAGACACCAATAACCGGGCATTTGGTCTAGTGGTATGATTCTCGCTTTGGGTGCGAGAGGTCCCGAGTGATTCTCGGAATACCCCTTTGAGTTTTTTGCAAAAGAAATGTTCAAAATGCCAGCTAACATTTCATCAATAATGAATTACATAATCAAATTTTACTATCAAGCCTTGAAAGTCAACTTATAGAACTAGTAAAATGATGCTTAATGAACCTAAATCAACACGGGCATTTGGTCTAGTGGTATGATTCTCGCTTTGGGTGCGAGAGGTCCCGAATTCGATTCTCGGAATGCCCCTTTGTATTTTTTGTAAAAGAAATGTTCAAAATGCCAGCTAACATTTAATCAACAATGAATTATAGACAATCAAAATTTTACTATCAAGCCTTGAAAGTCAACTTATAGAACTAGTAAAATGATGCTTAATGGAACTAAATCAACACCGGGCATTTGGTCTAGTGGTATGATTCTCGCTTTGGGTGCGAGAGGTCCCGAGTTCGATTCTCGGAATGCCCCTTTGAGTTTTTTTTGTAAAAAAAATGTTCAAAATGCCACCTAACATTTCGTCAATAATGAATTATATACAATCAAATTTTACTATCAAGCCTTGAAAGTCAACTTATAGAACACGTACAATGATGCTTAATGCAACAAAATCAACACCGGACATTTGGTCTAGTGGTATGATTCTCGCTTTGGGTGCGAGAGGTCCCGAGTTCGATTCTCGGAATGCCCCATTAACTTTTTGCAACAGAAATGTTTAAAATGTCAGCTAACATTTCATCAATAATGAATTATATACAATCAAATTTTACTATCAATCCTTGAAAGTCAACTTATAGAACTAGATCTAAAAAGATGCTAATGGAACTAAATCAACACCGGGCATTTGGTCTAGTGGTATGATTCTCGCTTTGGGTGCGAGAGGTCCCGAGTTCGATTCTCGGAATGCCCCATTAACTTTTTGCAACGGAAATGTTTAAAATGCCAGCTAACATTTCATCAATAATGAATTATATACAATCAATTTTACTATCAATCCTTGAAAGTCAACTTATAGAACTAGATTTAAAAGGATGCTAATGGAACTAAATCAACAACGGGCATTTGGTCTAGTAGTATGATTCTCGCTTTGGGTGCGAGAGGTCCCGATTCTCGGAATGCCCCATTGACTTTTTGCAACGGAAATGTTTAAAATGCCAGCTAACATTTCATCAATAATGAATTATAGACAATCAAATTTTACTATCAATCCTTGAAAGTCAAATTATAGAACTAGATCTAAAAGGATGCTAATGGAACTAAATCAACACCGGGCATTTGGTCTAGTGGTATGATTCTCGCTTTGGGTGCGAGAGGTCCCGAGTTCGATTCTCGGAATGCCCCATTGACTTTTTGTAACACAAATGTTCTAAAGGCCTGCATAAAATTGTTTAGAATATAATCTCGATTTAATCCTAGATGTTTTTATAGTTATTGTCCTACAACTGCAGAGAATATGTTCCTCTTTCATTTCAGCAAGAGAGAAAGAAAACTTAAACAAGTTAAGTTTCATCATTGAGCACATAATACAAAGAAAAGGAATAGCATACCGCTGCATCACGTCCAATTTCAATACGTCTTTTAACCAGAACACTTCATACGGTGAAGGCCATCACAATTTCTGAGCTGCCAGATTCATCAAGCTTGAGCTGCAAAAACAGCACAAGAATCGTGATTAAGCATCAAACATCAGGGAAAATAAAGAAAATGGATGGCATAAACATCAGTGAAGCAGATAATGAAAAGACTGGAAATACTAAACTTCAAAATTCCAAACTCATTTAGTATGAAATCCTCTAGAATGAAGAGTGAAATATTTTCCTTTCTCAGCAAAAGATTGTAAGCATTAAACATCAGGGCATTTGGTCTAGTGGTATGATTCTCGCTTTGGGTGCGAGAGGTCCCGAGTTCGATTCTCGGAATGCCCCATTGACATTTTTAGTAAATGTGATGTATATGTATGACCAAATAAAAATATTTTTTTCTGCTTCATTGCAAGCCATACATTTCAAATGCAGTTCCAGGTACAGAAATTATAAATAGGGATCCAGAACTAGCTCTTAGATAGTGTATAGCCTGAAAAAGCTAGAGTGTGAAATCCAGCGGTTTTCAGTATAGCAATAAAGTCAAGTCAAATGTTTAAGACACACAAGAACATATAGCATATTCAAAAAAATTAACAGGAAATTCTTTTATCCTCTTTCGAGTGTTTTCTCATGGAAGAGGCTTGAACAACTTAACTGGAGTATTTCCATACAGAGTGCAATACTAACCAGAAATCCATTTTTCTGTGGCAATGCAAATGACCATTCCATTTTAAATTCAAGTGAAGAGATCTCATCATGTTAGACTAGAATATTTATTTAGTATAGTAAAAGTCAACTATGGGAACTAGACCAAAGTATGACCAAATCTTACACGTTTTAACTAAATTGCTTAACAACATGTCATCTGTCTAGTGGTATGATTCTCCCTTAGGGTGTACGAGTTCAATTCTTCTAAAATAATTTCATAGTGGGGAATGAAACAAGAGGTCTTATGCTTAGGGCCGACCCTTATTATATGTAGTCTAGGAATATTGGATGCAAGAGGTCTTATGCTCAGGGCCGACCCTTATTAACAAATTAAAAAGTTTTACAAAGTAAAGAGCCTTTTGAATGCTCAATCCCCATGTATTAAGTGTAGGCTCTAGTAGCCAAAACAGCCTTATATGATAATGATACATCATAATGTTCTCCTGTAAGGCCATAGTCTAAACCTAGGAAGCAATTTGCAAGCAACCATTAAATGGATAAGGCAAGTACTGTACCAGGGATCTCGCTTTTTCATGTAAGTTTCTCCAGACTCCACGTAATCATCCAACATTTCAGGTGGAAATTCGTCGAACAGGTGGTGGGCATATCTCACGGCGTAGCGTATCATCCCCCCCAAAGCAAGGACGGATCCGACAAAAACGTTCACTTTTTTTCGAATGTTCGACGAGACGAGTGTGAATCTTTTGTCCCCATCAGCGAAATTAACGATGACGAGCGTGAGGAAACACAAAAAGATAATAAACTTGTTTAGGGGTTTCACAAGATCCGGTTTATGCACGCACAACTAGAATTGCTAAATCCGGTTTCACCGATCTAAATCAAACCAGAACTAAACCAATAACATTCGGTTTCTACATTTCATAAGCCGAATTAACCGAATTGGAAACTCCTACGCGGCATAACCAGTTTTTCAAGGTTATATGTGCTCATGATTGTCCAAGTAAAAGCTACAATATGATTGTCAAGTTCAAGATGACAGACAAAAATTAACATTACCAAGTGACAATATGATTTGTGTCACTGTTTAATAATCTCCTATTTTAGGTCAACCACTAATAAAATATATAATATATGGTGTTTGGTGGTCAAACTCAAATAGAAGGAACAATGGACAAGGGTTGGTGTGGTGGGTTAGACGAATGTTGCATAACCAACCAAATCTAGTGTTTATGGTTTAAGCCTAACTATACCATAGAGAAGCCACATACATACTTCTGCAACAACCACCACCACTCTACAATGAGAGGGTTCACCTAACTCGACCCGACCCTTGAGCTAAGTAACATATATATAGGAAGAGATTGGATGAAGTTCTGTAGTAGTCTCTGAAATTGTATCCCAATAAAAAGCAACATGTCTTGCAAAGGAGAGGTTGTGTTGCGTGCGGAGGAAGTATTGTTTCTCCTACCTTCAACCCTTTTCAATGAGATCTTTCTTGATTACACCGGTCCATTTCCACAGGTTTTTATTCTGTTATAACATTAGATGACTTATACAATTATTATGAATGTTAAGCATGTCTAGTTAATCTAATCTTTGTTACGTAATCGACTAGAGCTATAGAGGATGTAGCTACCATGATAGGAAGCCAAGGATGTGGCACGCCTTGAACCACTATGGTTCCATAAAGAAGCCAAGTAGTGATGATGCCAGCAAAGGACGAGTTAAGCCACGTGGCACTGGAGTGTTTCTTCCTGCCAAACCGATGAGTATCATCTCAGAAGAGAAGAGACCCAAGAAGAAGACATGTCCCATCATCTCCTCTCATTCCAGACAAGTCTTTCTTCCTAAAGAATGGGCTTATTAGCTAGTAATTAGCATTTATTTACCTTGTGTATATCGTATACTGCTATAAAACATTAAACACAAAAATAAGTTCTAATTTTCCATCTCTAGAGTTTGGGATCTATAACACCACTCCAATTAACAATACAAGTCCAGCTTCAATTCATAAACATGAACATATATATCTTCCAAAGCAATATAATAAAGACAATGTACCACTAAGGGAATTGATCTAGGAATATCCTATTCAGAGAAAAGTCAACTAAGAGAATTGAAAAACTATTGTCATCTTCAACCTAATAGCTAAAGTGCTTAACAACAGGGCATTTGGTCTAGTGGTATGATTCTCGCTTTGGGTGCGAGAGGTCCCGAGTTCGATTCTCGGAATGCCCCTGTAACATTTTTTTCTCTATAATTTTTCCAAAGTTCAAACCAAACTGAAAAAGCTTCCAATATTTTGGTTTTATTGCAGATCATACAAATCCAAAAGCAGTCCCAGTGAAAGAATTATAAACCAGGTTATGCTTTTCAAACGGAGCAGCATATCCATTACTAGTACTAACACAAGTGCAACTAATCATTTCAGTTGGAAGAGATCTCATTGATTTAGATCTAACTAAGACAAAAGTATTTGTTTAGTAAAAGTCAACTTAGGGAATATTTCAAAGTATGACCAAATTTTCAACATTTTAACTTAATAATTGCTAAACAATTGAAGACCTATATATATATATCTCCCTTTCATTTCAGCAAGTGAATATCATAACAAAACCCTCAAAAATATTATCATTAACTATTAACGCAGTGGAAAAGAAAACCATACCGAAGAGCATCTCGTTTTGTAGGCTGCCTACTTAACACAACGAATGAGCTGCTGAAACAGAAACAGATATATTTTTTTCAGAAAAAGAATTGTGATCAAGCATTCCAACATAAAAAAAAAGCATCAAAGAGGGAATGCAAAAGGAAGGCATCAACTGAATAACATGAGAAATAGAGCATTTAGAACGAGTCTAGTGAGACCTGTTTGATAGATTCTTCCAAGAACCATGGATGAAGAATCAAAGCCATCCACAAACAAACTGTCAAGGGAAAACAAGATCAAACCTAAACCATGCTATAACAGGCGAGGATGTCTCAAGTAAAATGAATGGTGGTCCTGGTGTTAACCTACTAGGCAATAAGTAAACGTAAGTGAATGTGTCACTGAAACAGAACAAATCTAGTCCAGAGACAAAAAAGTTGCAATCGCTACGAGTAATAAAAATTATTACAAGGTTCATAAGACAAGTTTGCTTTCAAATTTTTGTTCAGGGATACAAAATTTATTTATTTAGCAGAAATTTTACAATAGAAAATGAGCCTTTGAAGATGAATCTGAGATGTCCTCCAAATCAATGACTGAGGGTGAACCAGAAGAACCAGCCAACTGCTCTCTGGATCACAATTATGCACAAATGAAGCCTAGACAAAGTTACAAAATAATTATATAAAAAATTCAAGAATACAGACTGACCTAGATCATAACGAGATGAAAAACCCCTCCACTTATCTCCTCATAAATAGAAGATTCATGGAAAATTGTCAATGAGATGTCTCGTCTGGACATGAACTAAGAGCGTCCACATATACGTAAGTAAGTAGCCTAGTTCTGCATTCACTGGTACATAATCAGTTTCATGGAGTGTTATGACCTTTCTTGTTTGGTCTTCTACTAGAAGAAGACCACATTAAGGCATACAAGTATGTTTCTCTACCATTTTAGGGTACTTAAACTTAGGGCACTGCTCGATGAAAGCAGGTGGTCTTTTATAAGTCACAGATGCAGCTCTGATCAAAATCCCGGCAGTTAGACCCCATATCGTATAATCTTTATCTCCGGTTCGATAATCAAAGTAGTGGATCAAATACTTTTCTCCCATCCACTCTCTCTCTTCGGATCTTCTGTTCTCATCCTGGACAAGAAACAAAAAAAGTTTCAAGCAATGATGCTTCAGAAGGAAAAAAGATTTAAGTAACGAGAGGATAACCTTGAGGAACATTTCCAAAGGTGCATCAAACACAGCTTCCACTTCCGCAGGATTTGGTTTTGGATTGAATGTGTTTTTGTCCTTCAAGATTCCTATCACAGGTATTACTCTGAGGAGATGCTGTAAGACAAGGACACGCACGTAAGAAAAATATCAATACGCATCTATCACTTTAAAATAGAAAAAAATGAAGATTAACAAACAGCAAAGAACATTATTATCCTTAGAGCCAACAACAACAAAAAGGTATGATTATGAGCGTATTAACACAGCTACTACTGAATAACATTCAGGATAAAGAAAAAACTAGATAGTTTGTAACATCCACGTCACTGGCAAAATCCCATACTCTGATCTAACTAAAAACATTGTATCATTCAGCATCTGTTCTTTATACCTTGGACAGAAATGGTTCGAGAGAAGTGACAACATCAACAAGAGAAGGGTCTAAACCAATCTCTTCCTCGGCCTCTCTGGTAGCAGTCATCCCATCATCTTTATCACCCTCCTCTGCTTTACCACCCGGCAGTGAAACTTCTCCTGCAACAACAGAATTAAAAAAAAAAAACATAACCAGTAAGTTGATAGCAACCACCTCATTTATTAGAGATCACTCTGTATTCTTAAAATCAAGAACAAACCCGAGTGAGTAGACAATCTGGAAGACCTCTTAGTGAGGATGACGCGAAGATCGCCCTCGTCTCCTTCGAAGATACAGATCAGCACAGCCGCTCGCTTCGGTTTGAACCTCTCAGGATCTTTCGGAACCGGAGTCATGGATTCCTGAAACCCAACCTGAGAAACCACCTTCCCTGCGCTCTCCTGATCCGCCTGCGTCTCCTCATCATCGTTTTCGAACGATGAAGAAGGCGGTGGCTTGTACATGCGCAGTTGCTGGGCCAAGGCGGCGAGTCGAGAAGACCCACCGAAAGAGGATGATGCAGTCAACGCAGGCTCCATGAAACTGCAGAGGAGGGTTGTGCGTGCAAGTAAAGGAAGCCTGCGATGGAGTAAAAACATCAAAAAGAAAAGAATCCGATTTCAGAAAAAATTGGATTCTGTGTGTGGCGAAATCTAATGAGAAGAAAGATTAGATCCGAACAATCAGTTAAAAAGTTTGGAAAAAAGTTCGACACGTACTCGTGTGAGAACACGTGTTTCTTCTTGTCTTGTTCTTTCTTTTTGGCTCGTGGGAACCGGGGAAGCTTCAGAAAAAGGCAGAAGCTTTGTTTGCTTGCTGTCAGAAATTGAGAAATGGGCCCCACCCGGTTAGATACTGTTCGATATTGTAGAAACCGGTTGAATCGGTTATCTAAAAATAACTATCGGTTCGGATATTTTATAATCCAAATTTACTCAAATAACCCTTATTATTTTTGTTTTCTCTTACATAATCCCTTTGTCTTTATGGCGATAACCAGCCAATGCTACAGCGCCACGTGTGTCGTGACGGTCATTATACATATTGAATAGAAGAAAAAACTTATTTTTTTCTACTTTCTCCTGATTGCAATTTGCTCTTCTCAAACTTTTCCGAGAGAATTCGATCTTAGGTTTTTGTTTTTCTCCTTTTGATTTGAGCGTCGATGGCATCGAACCCTCACAGAGGCGGTGCGGGTGGTTCTCTTTACGGAGGTGCCGCTCCATACAGATCCAGGTATGATGGTTATATTATCAGTTCCCTCTTTTTCGAAATTGATTTTTATTTTCATCCTTGTAATTATCTGGATAGATAGATAGATAGATAGATAGATAGATAGAGGGGTATTGATGGTTCGTGTGTTTGTTTGGTTACAGAGATGGGCTTAGCACTAGAAGTGCTACAGGTTCAGAGGAAATCCAGCTTAGGATTGATCCCATGCACTCTGACCTAGATGATGAGATCACTGGTCTCCATGGCCAAGTCAGGCAATTGAAAAATGTAAGAACCCCCAGAAGAATTGTATTTAATTATGAAGGCTTATGTCTATCTTTGAACATTACGTTGATCGGAAAGATCGCAAAAGTTGTCTTTCTTTTCATCTTTCTTTCTTATTGTTACGGCTAGTTGATGAGGGACATTGTGACGGTCTGTGTGCTCTGTCATTGCAAAAGACTCTTTGTCTCTATGTCCGGAACAAACTTTTTGTTGCTTGTTTTAAAATCTAATAAAGGCTCGGTAAATTAGCTAGTGTTTTTGGATCCAGGGTACTGCATTTGTTTATTCATTAGTGAATCTATGTTTACTTAGCTGATTTACCAGTTAATTCATCTTATTCGATCTTTATTTTGATGCAGATTGCTCAAGAAATTGGGTCAGAAGCTAAGTTTCAGAGGGACTTCTTAGATGAACTGGTATGTTGTTGTTGATGTCACTGAAGCTCTTTGATTCAAATGTATATACTTAATTTGCTTACTCACCCCAGTTAATATAGGTTTTTTAATTATTATAGAATCTACAGCTACATCCCCAATGTAGGAGGGTATATGAATTCTAGTGTAGCTTACAAAGCAATGAGTCTTGGTAAATGCACAGTTTTAGAGTATGTACAGACTCGAACTCAAGGTCTAGTCTAGTGGGTAGGAGTAGGTGTATCTTCAATCTCGGCTAGTTATGTGAATGCATCATGAAATATGGTTTCAGTTGTTGTTGAGTACCGGTCTCCTTATGAATAATAGAACAGGGGGTGTTGAATATAGAACATAGATTTGGTTGTGTGAGACTTTGCAGAGAGACGCATTCAGTGATTTTTTAAATAAAGATACTCTCTAAGGATGCCAAATTCTTTAATAGTGTTTTTTTGTCTTTGTTTGGGGTGGCAGCAAGTGACATTGATGAGAGCGCAAGCAGGGGTGAAGAACAACATAAGGAAACTGAACTTGAGCATCATACGTAGTGGGAACAACCACATCATGCACGTGGTTCTTTTCGCGCTCCTCTGCTTCTTTATCCTCTACATGTGGTCCAAAATGTTCAAAAGATGAGAGACGACGACTCCTGAAACATACTTTGATGAAATGTTGGAAAGTTGTAGAAATCTCTTTTTTAGTTTGTGGTTGGTTCATCTCGTACGTTCCCTGTTATGTAGAGTTTGTGCTTAT
>NW_026618618.1:0-11456 GCF_000801105.2 Raphanus sativus
TTGTATTTTGGTTTTTAATGATTTCTGAAGAAAATGTTTTGTTTATCTATTTATTCTTGATTTTAGTTTTACATCAGTATCTTGTTAATTTAAGCTAACTTGAATTTTGTGATTAAAAGAGGAGAAATCTGTTAGATTTATCCTTTTTGTTTTGTTGATTTTGCTTTAATAGACATGGATAATAAATACTGTAAATACATAGCCTATTTTTTCTTATAATTTTTTGTATATTTCTTGAAATTTATGTTTTTTTTGTTATATTATGTATTTTGGATTATACTATGAATTTAACTGAATTTTATTTTTATTTGTTTCTATTATAATTTTTGTTTTAACTATTATATATATATATATGTGCTTTAGTTATGTATTAATATTTAGTTGTGAACTTTCATTAATTTTTATATTTGTTAGACTTTAAGTGTTTACCGAAAGGATGACAAATATGAACTAATATTTAGTTGTGGAACTTTCATTAATTTTTATTTGTTAGAAACTTTAAGTTTTACCAAAAGGATGACAAATATGAACTAATTACTAATTTTTAAAAAAAACAATTAGGTGTCAAATTTTAGATAATTTATATAATGACATGTATCATGAGAAATCAAAATTTAACTTTACTAATTTAGATAGTGATATTATATTTGAAATAATGATGTGTTAAGTCATTCATTAAGAATAATTAAATTATTATGTACATTTTTTAGTTTTATTTTTAGTTATTTAAAGTTTTTATTAACTTCCCAATTATATTTTTACATTTAATTTTAGATTTTAGTTTTAACACGAAACTAGATTTTTGACCCGCACACCCGTGCGGGTGTATATTTTTATAATATATGTTTTTTCATTTCAATATTAGAGCTGGATAAAAATTCCGAATCTAAAAAGTTGATCCAATCCAAAAAGAACTATAAAATCCGAACCGAAAATGATTAAATATCAAAATTTAGGTATTTAGAGAACTGAAACTGAATCCGATCCAAACCGAAGTATTTCAGATATCTGAATGTATTCGAAATAGATTTATATACTGATATATATTATTTTTTAAACTTAATGTATGTAAAAATATTCAGACTATACATGGTACTTATAAGTTGGTTTAAATAATTAAAAATATATATAAACAGTCAAATGTAAATATCTAAAGGATGTTTTTGACCCGCGCCCCCGCGCCGGTTTTCGTCTTTCCTTTTAATTCAATATTTTTATATTTTTAGTAAAATATATTTTAAAAAGTTGAGAAAAACATATAGTAGTTTATATAATCTTTGTTTATAATACATTCATTTGTTTCTTGTCATGAATTACATAAGTCTGTTAGTCTATATATTTTTATTGGATTTGAATATTAGTTGGACTGATATCAAATAAAATCACATAATTTATATGGAAACATTTATCTTTAGTTTTAAAAATCAAATAAAACTTAGAATATGAATTTAAAAGTAATTTAAAATGAACTAAATATACACTAAATTATATATAATCTTTACTTTTGAAATTTTATTTTATTTAATCTTTAATATTTTATAATTAAAGCAGTATTGGGATTTAAATTGATTAAATCTACATTAACATTTTCTTGAGACACTAATCTACATTAACATATACCTAAAAAGATGGATTTGATCATAAATGGGCCAAGATAATAGTAAATATTATATTTAGCCCATAATTGATTTATTGTAACATATTATTCCGGGGAGAAATCTACGAATATACCTACCTAACAATTGGTCTTGTTTCTTTTTCTTTTTTACCTAAGCTTTTGTGCACTAAATATTAAAAGTGGCAAGAGTTACAATGGAGCACAAATGTGCTTTTAAAGACTTCTGGACGATGAAAAGAAAAGTGATTGGCTCATAGTTGATAATTAAACCAAGGCCCAACAAAGTGGCAACTTAATTGAGATCCAGAGAAAGATAACGAATGGGTTGCCTGGAATAATGAAGCCCAACAAAGTTTGTTTTGATTTCTGCAGAAATAATTAAACCAAGGCATATTAAGATAACAAACCATGTGATTCTAGGTGCACGACGTTTTGTAAAATTTATTACGCAGGATTGGTAGTAATAAAACGACAGTGTATAAGTTTAATGGCATTGAATGGTAATTTTTGTGAAAAACTTAGGGTTAAATACTATTTGTACTTCAGTTTTAATAGATTAGATGAATTAACAGAAATCTAAAAATCAATCTGTCAAATAAAGCAACAATATTTGGAACACTAGTCAAAATTTACAGTATTATTTATTGAAAATGTCTTTTATTAGTTATCCTTCATGATGCTATCTAATAATATATGGATTGTAAATCAAAACAATGTTCTCATCTTTTTAATGATGTAAAAGAAAACATGAAGTAAGTTGTATCATGTATGATAACATTGTTTTAAGAAAAAGTATGATAACATTGATAAGAGAGAGAGTTGAAAAAGGAATTTAAGGATAAAAATATATATTTCCAAAAATAAAACTTTTGTCAACTAATAAAAGGAGAGGTGGTCTTCTATGAAAGTTGTAAAATAGAGGGGTGTAAACGTAAATCTGAAATTACCTTTTCTAAGCTCTAGCTCGGAGGAGCAGAAGAGAATTGCAATTAGGGTTTAGAGGAAATCGGAGACGATGACTGAGATTGCGATCTTGCTTCCAAGCATCGGAGATGAACAGCCGCAGCAGCGTAAACGAAAATTGGAATCTTCACGAAGCTCAGGCGCTGCTGCTGCTCCGATACAGAGTTTCCCGAAGGTTGATTACAATCCATGGGATGACGAAGAGGATGACCCTGTGATCGAGAAGGAGTACAACCGTCAATTCGTAGAGTCCGACGTAAGCTCTCTCTAGCATTCCTTTTTAATGTTAAATTGATTGGCTTTAATAGAATTTATGTTAAAAGTGTTTGGCTTTGATCAAATTTATGCTAAAATTTTTTTGACTTCGATCGAATTGATGTTAAAGTGATTGGATTTGATCGAATGAAAGCATGCCTTAGCTATGATTATCGTAAAGTATTGATTTTGGAATGTGGGCAGGGTTTTGATGTTGATTACTTCTATCTCCCGTATGGTGGTGGACTAGTCCCTCACATAGTGGAAGACAAGTATGATTACCCATATGACGTTGGCTTGTTTAGTAGACTTGGCCTTCACTGTTACAATCTTGAGAAGGTAATTAATGTCTGGCTTTCTATTCGTGACATGGATGTTGTTGTTGATTGCTTCCTTTGATGTTTCATTCATTCGGCTGTTTGGTCTTGTAGGGAACCAGCCTGAAATTGGCTGCTATAAACAAATACAACGATAAGCTGAGGTTCACTCGGTGCCTCTGCTACTACATAACGTTGGAGGCCATTGACACATCCACCAACTCTCTCTGCAATTTTCAGACGTGTGTTTTCAAAGATTTCCTTCCGGAACAGGCATCCTTTCTGGCACAGACCGAAATTTCCAGACTAAAAGGTTAATAACTAGACTAGTCATTAGTCAAAGATTCTGATATTATCTTTCTCCAGTTTTTCAATTATATTATTTGGAATATCTGGTTATTAGTTCCTAGTGGCCCTCGACCTCCTACATATGATGGGCCTGAGAGAATATGGAACGACGATGCAGTAGATGATTCTTACAAAGGTAAAATGCCCAAGTGGTTCACCAAGGATGAGATGGCTGCGATTAGCACTAAGGGGCAGTTTTATGAGGTATATGCTAGCTTTACTTCATATGGTTGATTCGGCTTGATTTATGAGGTATCTGATTCATTCACCATTTTTTGTGGCTTAACAGTTGCAAGAATCAGACTTGCAAGGAAATGAGTGGCTTCATATGTATGCTGAGTTTGCTTTCCACTATAAGTGGATGGCACATGAGGTAAATTCTTTTTTAATCGAGTGGCTTCTCATGCAAATCACTGATGGGGTGGAGATTTCCATAACTTTGAGTTTGTGTGTTTTGTAGAGCGAACTGAGGCCATTTCTACCATTGGAAATCAAGAAGGTAATTATACAAACCAAGGAAGAGTCGCAGCCATGCATGAAGCTCAAGGCCAACAATGCCATCTTCTATATTATCTTCAAAGGCAATGGCGATCCGAGTGGTGCTCCCGTGGAGTACCGAGCGGTTGTAAGGAAAACCATGGATGGGATTCCCGGACACATTTGCTTGGAAGTCGACTGCTTAGCCTACAAATCCAGTTGAATGCAAATTTTCTTCTGAGGCTAATAAGATCTGATGTTTCTATTATCTTTTAATTTTATCAAGTGTTGCACTATATCGTAGTGGACATAGTCTTGGTGGTGTGTATTTATCTACAGTTTGGAGCTTTCCGGTGGTTCCTAATGTTTTATTTATAATGCTTATGATCTGAAACATATATCAAAATTAGCAAAATACTATGCTTTGTTTTAACTATGGAGGGATGATTGTTTCTTGATTTATGATGGTTTTTGGTGATTGGAGCGATGGAATAATTGTGAGGTCCTCTTTATGAAAAGAAAAATCACCAATCACCATGATTAGACCAAAATATGGCAAGGAAAAATACAGGGAGCTACGGTTGTGGTGGCTCAGGGCTTGAAAGATTTATGGAAGATGCAACAAAGAATGCCTATTTTTGCCTTTGGCTTGACGAATCAAGTTGAGAAACAGAGGAAGCATCGCCATTGAACATAAGTTTTTTCCTAAGGTTTAGAAGTAAGTTTCTAACAAAGCAACGCATACTAATTAAACTCCAAAACAAAAACAAGAAGACAAGAGCAGAACAAGTTTTAGACTCAAGAAATGAAAAGTTCTTCAACTGGAAACAGTTCACAGCCAAAAGTATCAATCTCGAGTGTTTGGTGAAGCCGCAAAATGTGAGAGGGAATCCACTTCCTGCAATCGACAATGTAAAATATTACACTTAACAATAGAAATATTCTTGTACTAAAACATTATCAAAAAAAAAAAATATACCTGTTGGACTCAAACTTCTCGAGGTGGAAGTTTTGGGAAACAAAAACGAGAGAGCAAACGGCATGGTTTTGCAAAATCGCGATTAGCATTTTTCCCCTTGCATGGCACCTCAACTAGCATGGTATCTAGAGATACTCTGAAGTAACCGTCATTCCCTAATTCTGTGCCGTGAGTAGACTTCACGAGCGCAATGGTCTCTCCGTTTACCACTTTAATGCCATATATGGAGACTGCATGAGCACCTATATACACAGATGCTTTGGATGTAGGCCCTCGGTAAATTCCCTTGCAAATAAAAAGCACACAACACATGATTAATAAGTTATTCATTAACTTCTCTACCATAATCAATTGTTGCTAATTTTATAATGAAATATATATATTTTTTGTCATTACCTTTTTGATAGTGGAATAATCTGGTAAGAATAGAGCCAAAGATGCCCCAATTGGATGAAATTGCAAGTTGTGGAACATCTCTTCTACAGAAGTTAATCGCTGAACAGAAGCAATGTGAACATGAGGATGATCCTTTGGTGTACGGTAAGCTGGCTGTTTCCTACAACCCTTATATTCCCAGTGTGCTTCTGTTGGTATACCTCCATCCAGTACAAAATCTAACCCTTTAGCTACAGAGTAAGTGTAGCAGTAATGCTTTTCTTTTGGATAGTTCGCTAATGCCTTTGCTGGGTTAGCATAATCCACTAAGTACTGGGCAGAGTACTCAGTGTACTTTGCATCATACTTCAGAATGAATCTTATGGCACTGATCAACTCTGCAGTTACAACAGCCCAACAAGTGTCTGCAAAAGAAAGTTGAAAGTGATAAGAAAAAAAAAACATAACAAAATCATATGATTTGGTCTAATAAGTAAAGTGAATCTACCATGGCCTCCTTGATCTCTAACACGACCCATGTACTCTTTCCAGTTTGTATCCTTCAGAAAGCCTGGCATAACCTATAACCAAAACACGAGAGTTATATATATCTTTATACAAAAACTATAGATTATTCCTAGAACATTACGAAAAGAATATTACCGTGTGATTTCTCCACCTAGCGTATGAAGTTTCTTTGCAGCTGACAACCGTGACACGACTGTTATCTGGTTTCGATGATATGATCATTCCCAAGATGTGACCAGGAATAAGCTTCTCTACACCCTCAAAGAAGTCAGAGACAGGTTTAGGTATGCTGAAATTTCCCTGCACACGTACATATACACAAATTCTGTCTGTAAATTGTAGTCACGTCTTAAATAGTATGTATGATGAATGTTGTCACTTACGCCAAGAGGCATCGGAAGTGGACCTTGGTCACTCATTTTTTGGGTCAGAAAGATGTGCCTGCCAAGTTGTAGACGGAAACAGGTTAGAGATAGACTTGGAGCAAGCATAGTTACCATAAGATTCAAAATGTAATGCAACAATTAACCAAAGCCACAATTGTTAGTAGCATGTCCAATTGCAATTCTTAATTTACGTTTACATGAAAACCAATACCGCTTTTCATTTCACATAAGGTTCAAATATGTAATGAAACAATAAACCAAAGCCATTATTCTCGGTAGCGTTTTCAAATGCAATTCTTCTTAACGTTTTCGTGAAAACCAAAACCATATTTTTTCACATAATATTGAAAGATGTAAAAAAACACCAATACCACTTTTTACTCAAGCCAATTCACATAACCAAAGATGTAATGCAACAATAAACTAAAGCCACAATTCTAGGTAGCGTTTTGCAAATTTCAATTCTTATTTATATTTTCCTCAATCAAACCCACATTTCACTTAAAAGCTATTTCTTTCCAAAAGGAAACCCATTTGCGTCCTGAAGAGTGAGATACTAAGTCTAGTGTGCGAAGTCTTATCATCATGCTCTTGGTTTCTTTGGATTCAAGCTTGACAAGTTGTTTCCCCCTCAATCTCATCTCTACCCACAACTATCTTTCTCCCCCACGAGCCAAAATAACGCAATTAAACAACACATAATAAACACATCCCATATATGTATAATAACCACATTCTCATCCTAATACCCAAAACCCAACGCCTACACCTTCTTTGAGCTCACAAATTGACCACTTTTCAAAAACGGTTGACCTTCTTTCCATGTAGATTTGGGGTTTGGATAAACAGAATTTATTGTCTCAAATTTCGTTTCTTTCCATCACAGACATACAGAGAACGCAAGAAAGGAAGAAAAGGAGACACCTTTGTCAACCTTCACTTTGCCTAAGAAGAAAAGGAGACACCTTTCTTATAGTTTCTTCCTCTTTCCACTCTTCTGTTCCCTGAAATCATGTAAGTTTCTCTTTACATGTGATTTCTTCTCTAGCCATAAACACTACAATTAAAAAAAAAATGAAGGAACAAGAAAGCTCCTGCCTTTTAGTTGCAATCGCCGGCTTAGTAAGGGTGAAGAAGAGTGGAGAAAAAGAAAAACCTTTTATCCAATGTATATACACACACACCTAAACACAAAACAAGAAACTTTTTTCTAACTCGGCTAGTAATGTTTATTTACTTTTTAAAGCGATGCTAATGTCACTTAATTCGTTTTTCACGTTAAATATATATATTCACTTACAACTCCGTTTGCGTTCCGCATTTTAGCTTAAATGTTTTGAACGATGGTGTAAGAAAACGATGTGTGTGTGTTTTTTTAATTAAAAGAACATGGTATAGTATAAAAATGTAAAAATGTAACGTCGCATGAAATACTCCATGCAGGTAGAGCTGGGAATTTGATTCATTATCCGCGGGCCCCGCCCCGTTTGACCTGCCGTGGGGCGGGTGCGGGTCGAGTGATTTGAAAAAAATTGTTCGCGGGTGCGGGTGCGGGTCGAGTGATTTTAACGCGGGGCGGGTGCGGGTCGACCGAATTTAAACTGCGGGTACCCGCCAACCCGCAAAATAAAAAAAAAAAATTTTCTTTTTAAAATATGATTTTTTTTAGTAAAAATTATGTTTTTTTATAATAAAAATAATAAAAAATACGAATATTTTTAAAAATTTAATTAAAATATATTATTTATATTATTTTTTTAAAAAATATTAATTAAAATAATTTTTTTATTATTTTTTATATTACCCGCGGGTCCGGCGGGTTACCCGCTAATTTATGCGGGGCGGGGCGGGTCTTACATTTTTTAGATGGGTCAAGCGGGTCGAATTTTTGAATCGAAAAAATGAGTCGACCCCGCAGCGGCAGGCGGGGTCGGGGCGGGTCGACCCGACCCAAACCCAGCACTACATGTAGGCAGGCACACGCCAACAGTTATCCTAGTCGGGCCTAGCTATATCAAATATTACGTGAAAGGATGAAGTCTAAGCTTAACTTACCTAGTGATGAAGATCCTACAAGATCCACATAGACATGGAGACTCATTATCACTAGCATCAACGGGCATCATTAGTTTAAGTCGCAGCAACCAAAAAGTTGTTATTTTTCTTGTTATACAAGTTATCGAAAGACGTGGAATGCTAAAGACAACTAAACAAATATATGTCTCATAAGACATTTGGATCCATTTAAATAGGCAGTATTAAGTATGCGAATAGTTATGGACTAGTTTTAGGCCTAGATATTGCTCACAAACAAATTGGGTCTATGTTACATGTTCACATTCGTGTCCACTATACATGTTTTGAGATCCATTATGCATTTACATATTTAAATATTGTCACTACACATGATTGGGGGAGGCGCCATTATATTCGCATGATGCATCCATCCATATACGGAATCCACATCACAGATGTTACAATCTTTTATTTTTTTCTTAAAACAGATTATTTGAAAATCACATTATTTTCGAGAGATTGAGTTAATAATGCTCAATTAATAACTGAGATGGACGAAAGAAAACGTTGGTAATGGAGTTTTCGAAAAACAAACATTTGTATTGAACTTTATGGTTACAGTTACAAATATATATGAACCTTATTTACTTGTATGTAAGTAAAGAGGATACGGTGTGACTCAGAGAAAAAAAAAACTGAATAAATCAGAAATAATAGGAAGATAAATACAAATTTGTAAAAAAAAAAAAAAAAAGGAAAATTGAGATCCGTACTATGTCCGATACTGAGCACCAAGGAGCGACGCCGCGAAGCTACTAGGGTTTCTGTTTTCTTCTGATCATCCGTCTTCGTCCCTGTTTCAGGTTGATTCCCTGCCTCGATTTCGATTTTTGAGCTGCCTTTTTTTTTTATTAATTCCTCGCAATTAGCTTTACTTCTTAATGGTATTTTTTTTGTGTGTGTGATTGAAATCGCTTTAATTTCAATTGATTTGGCACTTGTATGATGATTTCGAACTCGAAAGTTTGAAAATTTGGACTGATTTTAGAGGTTATGCTGCTAGTATTACCGAACATCGTTAGCTGACAGATTTGTTATTAATCATTACAAGAGTGTGTTTTTTTCTTTCCCGAAAGTGCTACTCCTTTTGGTATGTTTCCTTTTCTATTTTAGATCTTTTAAAAGAGAGTGATAGAATGAGAAGTTTCAAAACCAAAGTTGTAGAAACGACACTCCTTTTTTTTTACTTGTCAGAGAACTCAAACTCACAAGTTGGTTCTGCTCGACTCTTCTTTCATTGGTTTTGTTCCTAAGGTATAATAATAAATTCGTCGGATCAGATAAAGTTTAACTTCTGCTGCAGTCATCATCTATGATCATAAACTTGCTTTCTTCCCTTCTTGTATTGTCACTTGCTTTTAGAACCCTTTTGCTAGCTTTTGGTTAACTGTTCCTTTTTGTGCTTTTGTCTCAGGTGACTCGCAAGGGTTGCTGGGATGTTATAAAGATCTGTTTAGGATTTTACTTTAAAGAGTTAGTGAACAAAAAGAAATGGATGATGATAATGGGCTTGAGCTCAGCTTGGGTCTCTCATGTGGTGGAGGGAAAGCTAAGGGTGCTAATAACAATGCTGGAACCTCCTCGGAGAATCATCATCACAATGTAGAAGGAGATAATAGAAGCGCTAAAGTGATTGATGACTTCAAGAACTTCCTTCACCCTACTACTTCTCAAAGACCACCTGCAGCAGCAGCAGACCCGAGTTCTGAACCTCCTCCTCCTCCTCAGAATTTCTTCAACGACCTCTCCAAAGCTCCTACATCCGCCGACGCTGCCGAAGCTGCTTCCACGAAGCCTCTGTGGGTGGAGGATGAGGCTATGAAAGAAGCAGGAAGCAGCAAAAGAAAGTTCGGGTTCCAAGAGATGAATGATGAAAAAAAGAAGAAGGCAAAGGCATCCCTTGTTTCGAACGCCACAGATGAAGGTTCAACAGCTGATAACGAAGATGTAGCGGAATCTGAAGCAGGCGGTGGTGACCTTGCGAAGGATGTGGTGGTGGCTGCTCGTCCAGCCGCTGATATGGACAGCATAGCAGGTCAGAGGAAGAGTAACCATGTTGAAGAGTTTACTGCAAACCGCAACATGAGTTACAACGTACCTTTCACGGTTCATCCACATAACGTCATCACTGGTTTACCTTACTCTTTACCGGGGAAAGAGTCTGGACAACATGGTGCAGCAGCAGGTACTAGTGTAACGCAGCCTACTGCTGGGAATCTCCCGGTTATGTTCGGATACTCACCGGTTCAGCTCCCTATGCTGGATAAGGATGGTTCAGGCGGGGTCGTCACTCGTAGAGGCCCATCAAACTCAGGTAAGCAAACCTTATTTCCCCTTAAAATCCTTACTTTCAAAAAGTCATTAACTTCTCTTTGCCGTCTCCCTAAAAGCTACCGCGAAAGGCGAGGGGAAACAGCCTGTTGCAGAAGAAGGCTCATCAGTGGATGTAGCAGGAGATGACACCAACAACAACAACATCAACATCAGTACAGCCTTCTCTTTCGACTTTTCAGCCATAAAACCAGGAATGGCAGCTGATGTCAAGTTCGGAGGTTCCGGTGCGCGTCCTAACCTGCCTTGGGTCTCAACCACTGGCTCAGGCCCTCACGGTCGGACGATCTCTGGTGTGACTTACAGGTACAACGCAAACCAGATCAAGATTGTATGCGCTTGCCACGGCTCACACATGTCGCCTGAAGAGTTTGTAAGGCATGCAAGTGAGGAGTATGTTAGCCCTGAGTCTTCCATCGGAATGTCGGCTGCTTCGGCTCATACCTGAATAAGTCACAGCCGGAGAAATGTGTTTGATCTTCTGTAAACAATATGGAAAGGGGGTTTTGTAAACTCAGTGCTAAAGTTTTAACGGCGCTTTCCGCTGTGTTTGTTGTAATCTCTCTCTCTGCTTTGCTTGTTTTGTTACTCTTTTCAGCATTTGTCTCTTCGCTTTTGTGTACTAGTGTTTGTAGTTTTGTAAGCTCTTTTTTTTTTGTTCAAATAAATGTTTAGTTTGCTTTTAATCATCTGTGATATTAGTTAGACCCACTAATGAAAGGATAATAGGCCCAAATCCAATTGCTTATCCAAGCTTACATCCCAATAACCAAACCTGTGCAAAAGAGGAAACACGTTAGTGT
>NW_026618619.1:0-11456 GCF_000801105.2 Raphanus sativus
ATAGAGAGAATATGATGTGAGAATGATGAAGTGACAGAGTATGAGAGAGTTTAAGAGTAAGAGAATGGCGAGAGTAAAGGAGAATCAAAGAGAATGTTGCTGGAGAGTAAAGAGATTAATGGAGAATTGCTTGAGAGATTAAGTAACCAGAGAGTATTAGAGACTTAGAACTGAGTATATTGAAGTGAGAGAACTCCTCTCCTTAATACAAATCGAGATACAAGATGGCAATATATAGCCAAACACACAGAAACCCTAATCAATAGAAATAACAATAACTTGCAGCTACTTAAAATAATACTATCTAGGGAAACATTAAATAAGAATAGGAAGAGGACAAGGGTCAGAGCAGCAGACTGGGCGAGATGTGACTTGTCCTAACAGCTACACTCTTCAGCTCACATGTGATCACACTTTGAATTCAAACATGTAGCTTGGCGCCAACTCTTCTTTAACACTTCTCAAGTGTTTCGACAGGAACTCCCTGACTTTGCACCAACATGATCATTGCCCTGATAATGTACACTCTTGATCTTGATACTGATCTTGCACATTCCCCTCTTGGTGATTCAGAGCATGATCCGGACAGTGTTTGATTCATGATCTTCCTTGTGCATACTTTGGGCATTATTTCTTTTGCACCAACTTTGCACAAGTCGCCTTGATCACTCTTAGCTACTGCTTCTTCCTTCTTCATTCTAACACTCCCCCTCAAGCTTGACCATAGGAGATCCTTGGGCAAGCTTGGAACTATGAAGAAGCTCCCTCATTAAAACCTTTAGTATGAGAAAACCACATGGGACAAAACTCATACCAAGGAAAAAGAGTAGAGTTCAACACAGCTTGGGGATTGGCCAGTGAGTCTAAGGAACTCAGATAACTCATGGTGGAGTCCTTAGACTCTGGATCATGGCCTGACTTGTGCTGCAAGGATGAACTCCATAACTTGCACACACCAACATCTCGGAACTCTTCTTTAGGCCGGTTGTGTCTCCCCTTTCTTCTGACTACTCGCCATTTGAAAGGGCTTAGGGACCACCAGCTTCTACTTCAGAGAGCTCCACTAAGGTACCTGATACATTATCCAAAGGTGCATCAGTTCTCAAGGCAAAGCATCCAATCACAACAAGCTCAATAACATTTTAAGTGTAAGAACAATCATAAATGTATTGAGATGAGTTTAAGGTGCTTCCCTTTCATCAGTATGGTGGGGAGTGAACTCCACTTGAATCCCCACTTGGTAAAGTAACACTTAGATCATGGAAGCTCAATCTCATGCTTGGGACAGTGAGTGCCTTGAGTCTTCTTTGATCGGATTATGATGCAAGCGTGAACTCCACAACTTGCCAATGGCTTGTGGCGGTTGGATCTTCAGGATTGCTCTCTTCATTACCCCTCCTCAAGCTTGATCCAGAGAGTATAGGGATGGACCAAGCTTGGAAGTGAGCAAGACTTAGCTAGAACCAGGAGCGCATCACCCCAACAGCTGCGCTTAAGTCAACCAGTTCCTCCTCCTCTTATCTCCTATCCACTGCCTAAAACAACTCTTCCTTGTGTGTCTCTTGGAACCAGGAGCTCAACACCCAAACAGGCTGCGCTTAATTCAACCGGTTCTACACACAAGTTGTCTCTCCATGGTCAGGAATATACACCAAGTGTAGGCTCTGAACACATGGGCAAAGACTTCTTCTTTGTATTGATTTGATGATGGGCAGAGATCACCTCTTGTGTACCTGAAACATCACTCAAACTCCAACAAGAATCAGTCCACACACACTAGGATCAAACCTTGATACCACATCAAGTCTGATCCCAATGTTTAAAAACAAATGCAATGGACAGAAGCTAAACACACATTTAGAACCAAAACCATGCAAACCAACTTTCTCTAAATGCACAAGAATGATAACTCATCAACACATGACATTTAGGCAATTTAAAAGAAAACTTTGAACAGCCACAGAGACTAGACAACTCATCTAATCACCTTAAACAGAACATGAATGCACTACAAGCCAGGAAACTCTCCTAGAACTCTAGCAATGCAACAAGACAAAAAACAGAGGCTAAACAACTCGCCTAGCACACACACACAAAAGACACAGATAAACAATTAAATAAATAAATTCAACAACAAGCTCAAATTAATCAGATTGTTCAGGAGGTTAGCTTACAACTCAAGGAACCTGAGCTAGTTCCTTGTACCTCCATGGACTTGGTTCATCTGAACTTGGCAGGTTTGAGGTGTGGGTTAAGATCCCAACACTTCTCCTTGATGTGCCCTTCACGCTGACAGTGCTCACACTTGAGTCCTCCTCCTCTGACTTCTTGTACTTGGCGGATGCTTGGTTTGAAAGTGAAAGAGACTCCTTTCCTCCAAACAAGCCGTGTGAGCCAAACTCCTTTTGGACTTGAGAGCACACTTCATCCAGAGTGGGAAGCTTCTCTGACCTCAATATGTGCTTAATGAGGTCAGTGTACATTGGGCTGAGGGTAAGAAGAAGCCCAAACACCTTGTCTTGCTCTCTTCTTTCAAGGATGATGGTTGGATCTGTTGTAGAAGGCCTCAATGACTCAAGCTCACCCCACAGAGAATTAAACTTGCCAAAATGGTCAGTAAATTCCATCTCCTCCTGAGATAGGTTATTTACAGCCTTCTTGAGCTCATACACTCTTGTGAGGTTGGATGAGTGGCCATACACCTTGTAGAGTGTCTCCCAAAGCTCCTTAGAACTCTCACAGTATGCATAAGATTCCAAAATAGGATCTGAGAGAGAGCTTTGGAGAACAGACAAGACCAGGAGGTCTTCTTGCTTCCATTTGCTGCCGGTTTGCTTTGAAGCTTCTTGTACACAGTACTCCCACAAACCATGCCCCCAAGTGCTGTCTTCATCAGCCTGGACCAGTGAAGGTAATTTGACCCCTTTAACACCACAGAAATCGCCAGGCTTCTTGGTTTATCCATCTTGAAGAGTTTTGGACCAGTGGATAATAGATAGCACCCACTGGTTTTGCAAGAACAGAGCTTGAAACTGGACTTTGATGAGGCTTGCTGGACTGAGCTAGAGCCTTCTTGAGTTCCAGAAACTAAAGTTCTCCTTTATCTTAAGTTCTGGTGAGTCTATTCCCTCCTGGAACAGCTTTAGACCAGAAGATACAAGGATGAACAGAAACAGAGTTTTAGAGAAAAATATGAAAAAGAAATGTTTTGCGGAAGCTGTATAGGTTCTCAAGAGCTTGAGCTCTGATACCATGTGAGAATAGAGAGAATATGATGTGAGAATGATGAAGTGACAGAGTATGAGAGAGTTTAAGAGTAAGAGAATGGCGAGAGTAAAGGAGAATCAAAGAGAATGTTGCTGGAGAGTAAAGAGATTAATGGAGAAATTGCTTGAGAGATTAAGTAACCAGAGAGTATTAGAGACTTAGAACTGAGTATATTGAAGTGAGAGAACTCCTCTCCTTAATACAAATCGAGATACAAGATGGCAATATATAGCCAAACACACAGAAACCCTAATCAATAGAAATAACAATAACTTGCAGCTACTTAAAATAATACTATCTTAGGGAAAAACATTAAATAAGAATATCAGGAGAGGACAAGGGTCAGAGCAGCAGACTGGGCGAGATGGTGACTTGTCCTAACAGCTACACTCTTCAGCTCACATGTGATCACACTTTGAATTCAAACATGTAGCTTGGCGCCAACTCTTCTTTAACACTTCTCAAGTGTTTCGACAGGAACTCCCTGACTTTGCACCAACATGTCACTGCCTGATAATGCATTGCACACTCTTGATCTTGATACTGATCTTGCACATTCCCCTCTTGGTGATTCAGAGCATGATCCGGACAGTGTTTGATTCATGATCTTCCTTGTGCATACTTTTGGGCATTATTTCTTTTTGCACCAACTTTGCACAAGTCGCCTTGATCACTCTTAGCTACTGCTTCTTCCTTCTTCATTCTAACACTTGTCACACAGCTAAACCATTAATTATAGACTCTGGTGCTTCCCACCATATGATTAGTGATTTAAGCTTGATTAAAAACATTGAACCAGCCTTAGGAAATGTGATGATAGCCAATGGAGATAAAATTCCAATAAAAGGTGTGGGTGATCTCAAACTGTTTGACAAAGTGTCTAAAGCTTTTTATATGCCACATTTGCTTCAAACTTGCTATCTGTTAAGAGAGTGACTAATGATTTAAATTGTCAAGTTACTTTCAGGCCTAACAGTGTTTCTTTTCAGGATATTGATTCTAGTAAGTTGCTTGGCAAAGGTGTTACCAAGGGAGACTTGTACTTGCTTGAGGACACAAGACCAGCTTCTGATTTATCTTGTTATTTCAATTCTGTTTCTGAATTCCCTAAAAATGTAATATGGCATGCTAGATTAGGACATCCTCACTCTACTGCCTTGAACATCCTGTTTGCCTAGTATTTCTTTAAAAGTGATTGTGAGGCTTGTATCTTAGGAAAACATTGTAGAAATGTGTTTCCTAAATCAATGACCATCTATGATAATTGCTTTGATTTAATCCATTCTGATGTGTGGACTGCCCCATGTGCATCTAGAGAGCAACATAAATACTTTGTGACATTTATAGATGAAAAGTCTAAGTACACTTGGATAACTTTGTTGCAATCAAAAGATAGGGTGCTAGAAGCTTTTAAAAACTTTCAGAACTATGTCACTAACCATTTTAATGTCAAGATTAAAATTCTTAGATCAGATAATGGTGGTGAAATACACTAGTACAGCCTTCAAACAACATCTTGCCTCGCAAGGAATCATCCATCAAACCAGTTGCCCTTACACACCTCAACAAAATGGTGTGGCAGAGAGGAAGAATAGGCACTTGATGGAAGTGGCCAGGAGCATGATGTTTCACTCAAACGTGCCTAAGAGGTTTTGGGGAGATGCAGTGGTTACTGCTGCCTATCTCATCAACCGCACACCCACAAGAGTCCTTCTCAACGCCACCCTTATGAGGTACTGAACAAAACCAAATCATCCATAGATCATTTGCGTGTGTTTGGTTGGGTGTGTGTGCTTGTTTTGATTCCAGGAGAGCTCAGGAACAAGTTAGAGGCTAAGAGCAGAAAGGCAATGTTTATTGGTTATTCAACACATCAGAAGGGTTACAAATGTTATGTACCAGAGACAATGAGGGTTCTGGTGTCAAGGGATGTTAAGTTCATGGAGTCACAAGGCTTATTATGATGAGAAGAGTTGGGATGAGCTCAAGGATCTTTCTCAATCAGCCACTGACAGAGCTAACAACCTTAGAGTGATTATGGAAAGACTTGGTATCTGTGAGAATAGAGAGAATATGATGTGAGAATGATGAAGTGACAGAGTATGAGAGAGTTTAAGAGTAAGAGAATGGCGAGAGTAAAGGAGAATCAAAGAGAATGTTGCTGGAGAGTAAAGAGATTAATGGAGAATTGCTTGAGAGATTAAGTAACCAGAAAGTATTAGAGACTTAGAACTGAGTATATTGAAGTGAGAGAACTCCTCTCCTTAATACAAATCGAGATACAAGATGGCAATATATAGCCAAACACACAGAAACCCTAATCAATAGAATAACAATAACTTGCAGCTACTTAAAATAATACTATCTTAGGGAAAACATTAAATAAGAATATCAGGAAGAGGACAAGGGTCAGAGCAGCAGACTGGGCGAGATGGTGACTTGTCCTAACAGCTACACTCTTCAGCTCACATGTGATCACACTTTGAATTCAAACATATAGCTTGGCGCCAACTCTTCTTTAACACTTCTCAAGTGTTTCGACAGGAACTCCCTGACTTTGCACCAACATGATCATTGCCCTGATAATGTACACTCTTGATCTTGATACTGATCTTGCACATTCCCCTCTTGGTGATTCAGAGCATGATCCGGACAGTGTTTGATTCATGATCTTCCTTGTGCATACTTTGGGCATTATTTCTTTTGCACCAACTTTGCACAAGTCGCCTTGATCACTCTTAGCTGCTGCTTCTTCCTTCTTCATTCTAACACTCCCCCTCAAGCTTGACCATAGGAGATCCTTGGGCAAGCTTGGAACTATGAAGAAGCTCCCTCATTAAAACCTTTAGTATGAGAAAACCTCATGGGACAAAACTCATACCAAGGAAAAAGAGTAGAGTTCAACACAGCTTGGGGATTGGCCAGTGAGTCTAAGGAACTCAGATAACTCATGGTGGAGTCCTTAGACTCTGGATCATGGCCTGACTTGTGCTGCAAGGATGAACTCCATAACTTGCACACACCAACATCTCAGAACTCTTCTCTAGGCCGGTTGTGTCTCCCCCTTTCTTCTGACTACTCGCCATCTTCAAAGGGCTTAGGGACCACCAGCTTCTAATGAAGAGAGCTCCACTAAGGTACCTGATACATTATCCCAAAGGTGCATCAGTTCTTAAGGCAAAGCATCCAATCACAACAAGCTCAATAACATTTTAAGTGTAAGAACAATCATAAATGTATTGAGATGAGTTTAAGGTGCTTCCCTTTCATCAGTATGGTGGGGAGTGTTGACATGAAGCAATAAAAGAGACATGATCAAGGATGAATAAAGAAGAGAAGGAGTCACTCGGATGAAGAAATAAGCTTTGGATCAGTGCAGACTTGTGACGCAAGTCTATCCGTACACTCTTGGGTCTCAAGCTACAAGTGCGACATCAAGAGAAGCTATGGATACTTGTTTAAATTAAATGAGAGGCAAAGGAGGCAGAGGGAGCCGTTGGTGAGACAAGACAAAGGAAGGAGGCAAGGTGATAATAAAATAAGATAAAGATCACATGTTCTCCCTACCGTTTGGAATGGTCTCTCTCATGGCACAGACCTGTCCCTTTCTATCATCAGTCCGCCAGGAAGACCATGTATTTGTTTATTGTAATTCCTCTTGTCTTATTTCATCCTGATTTGTCTATATAACAATGTTGTAAGCTACCTTAATCAATCAAGGGAAATATTTCCTCTTCTTATTCTCTCTTTGCGCAAACTCTCTCCCTCTCTCTCTCTCTCACTCGTTCATTGATCTTGCTCTCTTACTTCTCAGTTCTTGATTCTCATTCTTATCTCTTCAAATACTCATAAATTTCATGGTATCAGAGCATCAAAGCTCCTGAAACCTACTTAATTCCGCAACTACTCTGATTTTTTTCTTTTCTATTTTTGGCAAAGTTCATCTTGTTCTTGAGGTGTTCTTCATTTTTCTTTCCAGAAATTACCAAAAATAGTAAACTCTTTCTGGCGACTTGGAGAAGATGGAAGAACA
The DNA here is from genome assembly GCF_000801105.2 of Raphanus sativus. Taxonomy (NCBI): domain Eukaryota; kingdom Viridiplantae; phylum Streptophyta; class Magnoliopsida; order Brassicales; family Brassicaceae; genus Raphanus; species Raphanus sativus. The sequence goes on from NW_026618619.1 coordinate 7,301, forward strand.
CAACAACAACAAGCATCTCAACATACCTGTGACCTTGAAAGGGGTTAACTACCTCTTTTGGGCAAGGATGGTGAAGAGAGCCCTTGGAGGAAAAGGTTTATGGAAGTATGCTACTACTGAAGCTGCTCCAAAACAAATTACTCAAGGAGAAGATGGAAAAGAGGTGGAGGTGGAAGCTGATGAAGACAAATGGAGTCAAGAAGACCTCATGGTGCTCACGGCTCTCCTCAGCTCTCTTGAACCAGCAATAATGGAGTCTTATTCATACTGTGAGACTACCAAAGAATTGTGGGATACTCTCTACAAAGTGTATGGAGATGTCTCCAACCTTACTAGAGTGTTTGAAGTGAAAAGAGCCATTGGCGCCCTTAGCCAAGGAGATGGTGAGTTTCAATCTCACTTTGGCAAGTTCAGGTCCCTTTGGGCAGAGATGGAGATGCTAAGGCCACACACTACTGATCCCACTACCCTCCTTGCAAGGCGTGAAGAGGACAAAGTGTTTGGACTACTTCTCACACTCAACTCATCCTATGGGAGCTTGATTAAACACATCTTAAGGTCTGATAAGCTTCCTGACCTGGATGAAGTTTGTGCTCAAATCCAGAAGGAGGAAGGATCAGTGGGCTTGTTTGGAAGCAAAGGAGACCTAAACATGGCGCACCAGGCTGAGGGAGCTGTAGCAAACAAGGCGTACAAGCAAGATGAGAGGAAAGCCTTGACCTGTGACCATTGCAAGAAGAAGGGCCACCTGAAGGACAAGTGCTGGATTCTCCATCCCCATCTAAAGCCAAACAAGTTCAAAGAAACTCGCCCTCAGTACCAAGATGCAAGAGCCAACCTTTCAACTGATGAGACTGAACCAAAGACACCACACCCTATGGGAGCAAGTAGCAGTGGCGTGGGAAGTGCTATGACCTCCACATCAGTGTATGCTACACCAAGGGCCAATCTGGATGAGTTCATCACAAAGTCTGACTTGAATGCTCTCATCAAAGCCTTAAAAGAATCTGGTATATCTAAAACTCTTGGTACTTCTCTTAGTGCTTCTCACACTGTTGGTAGTTCTCTGAATTGTTTTAAAAATGCTAAACCTCTAATTATTGATTCTGGTGCTTCTCACCACATGATTAGTGATTTAAGCTTGATTAAAAACATTGAACCTGCCTTAGGAAATGTGATGATAGCTAATGGAGATAAAATTCCAATAAAGGGAGTGGGTGATCTTAAATTGTTTGATAAAGTGTCTAAAGCTTTTTATATGCCCACCTTTGCTTCTAACTTGCTTTCGGTTAAGAGGGTAACTAATGATTTGAATTGCAAGGTTACTTTCATGCCTAACAGTGTGCATTTTCAGGATATTGAGTCTAGTAGGTTGCTTGGCAAAGGTGTTACCAATGGCGACTTGTACTTGCTTGAGGACACAAGACCAGCTTCTGATTTATCTTGCTATTTCAATTCTGTTTCTCAATTCCCTAAAGATGTAATATGGCATGCTAGACTAGGACATCCTCATTCTCATGCTTTGAACATCCTGTTGCCTAATGTTTCCTTTAAAAGTGATTGTGAGGCTTGTATCTTAGGAAAACATTGTAGAAATGTGTTTCCTAAATCAATGACCATCTATGATAATTGCTTTGATTTGATTCATTCTGATGTATGGACCGCCCCTTGTGCATCTAGAGAGCAACATAAATATTTTGTGACATTCATAGATGAAAAATCTAAGTACACATGGATCACATTGTTGCAATCAAAAGATAGGGTGCTAGAAGCATTTAAGAACTTTCAAAATTATGTCTCTAACCATTTCAATGTTAAGATTAAAATTCTTAGATCAGATAATGGTGGAGAATACACTAGCACAGCCTTCAAACAACATCTAGCATCTCACGGAATCATTCATCAAACAAGTTGTCCATACACACCTCAACAAAATGGAGTGGCCGAGAGAAAGAATAGACATTTGATGGAAGTGGCCAGGAGCATGATGTTTCACTCTAATGTACCTAAGAGGTTCTGGGGAGATGCAGTGGTTACTGCTGCTTATCTCATCAACCGCACACCAACAAGAGTCCTGCTCAATGCCACTCCATATGAGGTACTGAACAAAACTAAATCATCCATAGATCACTTGCGTGTGTTTGGGTGTGTGTGTTTTGTGTTGATTCCAGGAGATCTTAGAAACAAGTTGGAACCTAAGAGCAGAAAGGCAATGTTCATTGGCTATTCCACTCACCAAAAAGGCTACAAGTGCTATGTACCAGAGACAAGGAGAGTTCTGGTGTCAAGGGATGTCAAGTTCATGGAATCTAAAGGCTATTATGATGAGAAAAGTTGGGAAGACCTCAAGGATTTATCTCACTCAGCCACGGATAGAGCCAACAACCTAAGGGTCATTATGGAGAGACTAGGCATCAATCTGCCTAAGGAACCAGAGAAGGTCAGAGAAACCTCCCCAAGTGCAGCTGAAGAACCAGTACACGATGTTGGAGTATCTCATCCTGATCATGAAGGGGCCAAGTAGAAGGAGATGCTGAAGCTCAGCCTGAAGTCTCAGGAGTGTCTCATGATCAAGATGAGATACAAACCGCCACTGAAATTCATGAAGAACCAAGTGACAACAATCAAGCTGATCAGATACAAACCTTGAGAAGAAGTACAAGGAACAGGAGACCAGCCTCAGATTGGATCAACACAAGGGTTTACTTCAATGCTAAAGCTGTGGCACATCCCATTAGTGCAGTATGCTCACTAGCTCACTACCCAGCAGAGCATCAAGCCTTCATCACTGAATTGGATCAAGAATGGATTCCAAAGACATATGAGGAAGCTATGCAAGATGAGGAGTGGGGAGCATCTGTTGGAGATGAGATGGGAGCCATGGAAAAGAATGGAACATACTTTGAAAGTGAGCTTCCCAAAGGGAAGAAAGCAGTGACAAGCCGGCTTCTCTTCACAATTAAGTATGGAGCCAATGGAAAGCCAGAGAGGAAGAAAACCAGACTGGTGGCAAGAGGCTACACTCAAGTTTATGGTGAAGATTACTTGGATACATTTGCACCAGTGGGCAAAACTGCACACCATAAGAATCCTACTCTCACTTGCGGTCAACCTGGAGTGGGACTTGTGGCAAATGGATGTGAAGAATGCATTTCTTCAAGGAGAGTTAGATGATGAAGTATACATGAGACCTCCTCCTGGCCTTGAAGACATGGTGAAACCAGGAAATGTGCTTAGACTCAGGAAGGCCATCTACGGATTGAAACAATCTCCAAGAGCATGGTACCACAAGCTAAGCTCAACATTGAATGGAAGAGGCTTTGTAAAGTCTCAAGCAGACCATTCTCTCTTCACTCTCACCAGCAAGGAAGGTATCATAGTCATACTGGTATATGTTGATGACATAATCATCACTGGTAGCAACAAGGAAGGTATCATCTCAACTAAATCTTTTCTCAAATCTACTTTTGATATTAAGGATTTGGGAGAGTTAAAGTACTTCCTAGGGATTGAATTTTGTCGCTCTAAAGAGGGGCTGTTCATATCCCAAAGGAAGTACACACTTGATATCTTGAATGAGGCAGGAAACATTGGAAGTAGACAGGCCAAAACACCATTGGAAGAAGGCTACAAGGTGCTGCGAGAGGGGAGTATGAAGCTACTCCATTTCAAGATGTCAAGAAGTATAGAAGAATGGTGGGCAAGCTCATCTACTTGACCATTACCAGACCAGATGTGTGCTTTGCTGTTAACCAAGTGAGTCAACACATGGGAGCTCCTAAGGTGCATCATTGGAACATGGTAGAGAGGATCTTGAGATACTTAAGAGAGGCGCCAGGTCAAGGAGTTTGGATGGCGTGTAACAAGAGCACTGAAAGTTGTGGGGTATTGTGATGCTGATTGGGCTGGAGACAGAGTAGATAGAAGATCAACCACAGGTTATTGCACATTCATTGGAGGGAATCTGGTCACATGGAAGAGCAAGAAGCAAAGGTGGTTTTGCTCAAGTGCTGAAGCAGAATATAGAGCAATGAGGAAACTTACCAGTGAGCTGATATGGATCAAAGGTCTACTCAAGGACTTGGGCGTTGAGATCAGTACACCAATGACCATGCATTGTGACAATCAAGCAGCAATACACATCGCAAGCAACTCA
>NW_026618620.1:0-11452 GCF_000801105.2 Raphanus sativus
ATATATATGATATATAATAATGACATAAGAAACAAATAGCAACATATTTTTGAAAAAATACATCTGTACAGGCGCGCATATCACAGTTTAGTAACAAATTATAGTTCATGTAATGTTATATAATATTCACTATGTAAAAGTAGTCTCACCCCGTGCAAAGCACGGGTCTTAACCTAGTTTCAAGGTAATAAAGGGGTTTTTAATAAAGATCGCGAGAAGACTTCTGATGATCATGACACATAAGCAATGACAATCTCTTATATATTAATTGAAAAATATTACAATATTATTTTATAACCACGTGTCACCATAATAATGAAATTCAAATTTTTTAGAAAATAGATTGGTTCATCTTAATTTATATTATATTTTTATTAAACTAATTATCAAATTGATAAATATTGTACAAAAGAATATTCTCACATTTTTCTTAAATAAAAGCTACGAAATTACCTAATATGATTAACGTATATATAAAAATTAACGATTATGAATAATAAATATTTGATAACATTTTTTGTATCTTAGCTCTTTTTGTTTGATTTTATATTATTAAAAGATATTAAACAATCAGATTAACCATATAATAAAAAATAGATTTTTTCTTATATGTTATATTTTTGAATTTTTAAATGATTATAAATTATTAGAAATTTTAAAATACCACTTTGAAAATTTTGTGATCAATAGTTTAATTTATTTTGTTATAATAAGATACGAATGATCATAAAATTGTATTAATTTGAATTTTTGTTTAATAAATATTCAAATTAAATAATATATATTCAGCTAACGACTTAAAGTAAGAAATTATGCTGCATCAATTTAGTCTTTCAGTTGAAACCTTTCAAAATTATGTGGAAAATAAGATCAAAAAAATTCAATATTTGGAAACAATGTGATAAAACTATTAAAATGGTTTTTTAGTAATGTTAAAGTAAAATATTAAAAAAATTGTAGAAACCTGTTCTTGTAATAAAAATCCACTTGATGACCACATTACGAATTTTATAGGTATAAAAAGATGATAAAAAATTTAATCTCAAATAGATCAGACTCATTGTAAATTCAAAATAAAATTAGGTCCACAATTACAATTACAAATGCTAAACCCAATATATAGATGATACTATATGCATATTAAAAAAAATTCAGACACATATGCATATTTAATTTGTTAATACTATATATTTTTAATTTTTATTATATAAGCTTACTCTTCACAAAACGCATGTTTTATTAATTATTAGATAATGTTTATTGTTAATAATAAAATGTTTTCAAAATAATAAAGGGGATTAAATTTGGATGAAAAACACGTATGCAAGATATGAGATAGATACGTTTGGGCCTGATTTTAAAATACAAAATCCTTACAAAACCGACTGATCCAAGTTGACATTCTTCGTGTATAGAGATAATTTACAGAGTTGGAATGTCCAAAACCAAAAGGCAAAACCTTCTTTGGTCTTGCCGTTTCGTATAAAGGGAGACAAGTGCCCTCCTCTTTGTCCAATCCTCTTATTTTTATAATTCATCAAAATCGCCCGAGAGAAGAGCGACCATCCGTTCACCTAGAAGAATCTTTAAGGGGATGGGTAAGAAGAGAAAAGCTACAGCGACGTGCCTCGATGAGGTAGATCGGACTGTTTACGCCTCCTTTCGAACCGCCGCGAACTCGCTGTCTCAGCTTTACACTCAGTCCATGAACCACCAGAAACTATCTTTCCAAGCCGGTGAACGCCATGGTCTGGTATGTATTTTAAACCCTTCCCTCCCCCTCTTACTGTCTGTGATTCTTATCATAAAAAGGGTAAATTCAATTTGATTGGTCTTCGTTGAGAGTCTTACCAATCGGTTCTGTTGATTTCATGTTTTGATTGTTAGTTCTATTAGGTGCTGTTTTGATTAGAACATTATAGATTACACACTGAACGTTATGCTCCAATTGTTCTATGTTTCAGGAAAAACTGTACCAATGGATATGGAGACAACAAGAAGGAGGGTCAAGAGTGACTCCTGTGGATATAATCAATTACATTCAGGTTCGTATAATTTTATCTTACATGACATGGAAACTGGGTAAGATCTGTTTTTTTTTCTGTTCTTGATTGAGTTTATTGTTTACCCTAATGCAGAACGAGCTGGAGTGCTGCACAGAGGAACCCCCAATGCGTATCACAAGTACAGGTCTCATTGCTTCTTCAGACACGTCTTGCCCAACATCTGTTCCGGTGGTTCGGTCTGAGCAATGCGAAAACCACGCCAAGAACTCGGTTTTCTCAAACGCCCTTTCAAGTCCAATACGTCGTAGTCTGCAGAACTATCAAATTCCGCAGGGAGGCTACATATCTGGTGGAACCAGAAGCAGTGAACTGAACAGGGGATCTACCTCTCCAAGTTCTTTTGATACTTCAATGGACATGCATGCAGACTAAGAAGCTATAAGATGTAATACCCCCCTCTTGTGATGATGTTTGCTCTAATACAAAACTGGTTTGGTTTTTCATTATGTATCAATTGGTTGTCATCTTGAAGGTGGTTTGCTGGTATTTTGGTTAGGATTTCTGATGGTCACATGTAAATCATTGTGTCTGGAATTCATATCTCTTGATTAACTTTTTAGTGTTCATGTTCTAAACAACTTAAAGATCATCTAGCAAATAATTGATAAAAACTCCTGCAAAAAAAAAGAGAAATTAGTGCGAGTTAGGTTAATAGCGATATATGCAAAAGTGTGAGTTAGGTTTTATTTGTCAACTGATCTCTCCAACTAGAAGCAAAAATAACTATGATGGAAAAGAAACAATGGTAGCTACAAGTAATATATGTGAACACATCCAAGTATTGTGTGTCAAAAACTACACCAACTATTCTTAATGCATGAGCTATATACACAAGTTTTCCAAATTATGTAAAACTAGGGGTGTGAAAATGAATTAGCTCAATACGGATCCGGGTTCGAATCCCACTGCTCATTGGGGTTAAATTTAAAATCTGGGTTTTTCCAGCGTCCGATGACTGAGGCGTATTCCGACCGATAATGTATGCTGATACGGATACTCGCCGCTAGTCTGGATCCACCTTGGTGGATGCCAGGATACACCTGGTTATTCAAAAAAATAAAAACCAAAATGAGCTAGTTCGCTTAGCTCAGCTCATAGTGAGCTCGACTCTTTCATGAGTTAGCTCAGCTCAGGTCATTTATTATATGAGCTTCAATATGTAAGTTCGAACTCAGATCATCTAGATCTTGAGTTAAATGAGCTAACTCGTGATAAATAATTTCTATAATATTATTCAAAATTTAAATATTAAAACATCCAAAACATAAATATTAAATACTAAACAAAAACCAACCCATGACAAAAATAAAAAAATCGAACTCCTATAATAAATTAAATTAAAGCAAAACGCCAAAACCAATGGTCTAAATTTGGGATCAATGAAGTTTGTTTGAGAGATGATAGAGTTAAAGTGGGTTTATATAAAATATTTTGATAATTTCTAAACAAGATAGTTTCTTTTTTCTTTCTTTAATCGTAGTCTACTTATTTATATTTTGTGCGTGTCTTTACATTTTGGAAGTATTTTCTTCTATAATAATTGTTTTTTCTTTTTAATTCTATCATATCTCATGGTCAGGGCCGGCCCTGGGCTAAAGCTCATAAAGCAAGGGTTTTAGGCGCCAAATTATACATATTTACTAGGGGCGCCAAATATGTGATACTTCACCTTAGTCTAGTGGCCTTGGACTTTCTTCTCCTGACCATGAGGTAGCCTGTTCGAACTCTGTACATTGATTCCTCTTTGTTAAATATTTTTTCTTCCTTTTTGATATTCTTCAAAGATATGGACGATTTTATCACTATTTCTTAACAATTCTAGTTTCTTTCTTGTATGTTATAGTAAATGTTATATTGTTAGATAATAAATTTAATAAAAACAAATCTAATCAATCCTTTTACTTTATTAACAAACAATTTATTTTTTCTAGTTCTTCTTTTCCTACCTCTTTCAGCTAATCTTTTCTAAAATACATGCATTAACAAGAGATATTATAATAATTAACTTGAAATTGTGATTAATTTTAGTAGGAATGTCTGCATCTTCTATTATGCCTTTTTATCATTTTTTCTTTCTTAGTATTGTAAATATAAAAACTTTTGAAATTCCAACACATAAAATTATCATAGAATTTTAATTTTCAGTAAAACTCTATTATGCTTCTCAAAATTTTACAAATTGAAACATTGACATTGAAGTGATTCAATAATATGTTTACTCTGTTTTATAAATATTTTTTTTCAGAATTAATGGAAAAAGCTATCTAAAAATATAATTTAAAATTAAGCAAGTAAACAAATATTAAAAACTAAAAACTGATCTTTAGAATACCACTGCTTGTCTCTAATAGATAAGTTGCAAATAATGTTTTGATATTTTTTTTTAAATACAGTTTTAACAATATTTGGTACTATTCTGGTTATACACTTAAAATATTGTATATTTTTAATCACAATTTAAAGGGCAAAACTTTTGAGGTCCGCTTTAGGCGTCATCGTAGTCCGGACCGGCACTGCTCATGGTTTAAATTCGTGATTTTGTAACAGAAAAATTTAAACCGGATCTCGGTTTAAGGAATCCCAGAGAACAAAAGGACACATAAATTTCATTTATCTATACTAACTTTTAAAATATTAAAGAACCGATCGGGGAAATTAGCTTGTACTCCAGTACTGTAAAACTCTACATGTTAATAATATATGAATTATGATATTTTATTAATTTATAGAGTTATTAATCTACTGTTTTTATTATATATACATTTGAGCTATATTTTATATAAAATAAGAAAATAATTATTCAACGGTTTATGTACTGATTAAAATTTATACATTAGTTTCTTTTTGCTATTTCTATAAGATTATTTGATGGATAGAATATATACACCATAGATTATAAATGTTTTAAGAAGTAGTTTGATACAATGTTATCAATCTGCTTTCAAGTTAAGAAAACTAGAGATGTAATTTGATATCAAACTGTTTTCAAGTTTGAATAAAATTAGAGATGAATTTAATAAAAACAAGCAGCACAATCTTTTATATGTTGTTTATATCTATATAAACTATATATACATATATATATATATATATAATTATTAGTATTTTAATGGGCTATATTTGTATAAGATTTTCTACAATTTGTTGTCGTATTATTTTATCAAATTGCATCATATTTTTATCCGATCAAACTAGAAACTTCTTAAAACTTATTAATTTCTTGTGTCTGATAATTGTCAAATATTAATTTATAAATTTTTTGTGAAGATAAAATAAAGTAGTTCTTGGTGATAATATGGAAAGCAGGAGACGAGAATGTAAGAACGCAAATTCTACAATAGGACGAACTGAATAATTATAAAAAGCATTTGCATAAATAATTTGATAAATATAAAATACCGTGGTATATATGATGGTTGACATGGCGTTTCAAAATCCTAGGATAAAAACTGCATATATTTTCTATCTTCTACCACTGAAGAATATAATTTGTCTAACCTAACTTTTCTGTTGTACTCTCAGACATAAAATAAAAAAAACCTAAAAATATTCAAGTGGGAAAGAGTAATTTTGTGTTGTTGAATACATATTTTATATAATGCTAACAATCTTTTTTTATAGAAAATAATGAGAAACACAAGTTTCAGTTTTCAACATAAAATGAAACCTCTATGGTGCATTAATGGATACTTTAATTCTTGTCAATTAGTATGTGAGTTTATTCAGAACAGGAAAATTAAAGAGTAAAATTATTATTGTTTGACCAATTCAAATAAAAATAATATATTTTTACAATATATTTTTTATATATTTTATCAATATAAAGATTAACATATATTTGGTTTAAATTAATGAACATGAAGTCTAACTAACAAATCAAAGCTCAAAACCAAATTCAAATATCTAGTGCTAATCACGAAATTCTAAAATTATATTGCTAATCACGAAATTAATTAATATATTATTTTATAAAAAAAAATATTTAAACGTTTTCGTAAGATCTTGTTAGATTTTCTCAACAGATTTTCTATTAAAATATAAAAATGTTATAATAAATCATAATAATAATGATAAGATTAGAGAATAAACATTAACATGACTTTCTAGGAATAGGTCTAACTTAAAAAATCACACATGAATTAAGGTTGTGACTTTTGTTTTAATATATAAGATTCTAAAATTTCCACGAATATTTAGTTTCATTTTAATACATATGTATAATCTATTCTGTATTTTATAAAACTAAAGCATAAGTTACTATGTTAAACATGTATGAACTGATCACATAGAGTTATATGATTACATTTTATAAAAAGCACCAATAAAAAAGTTTGATGGTATGGTGAACAACAAAAAGTGACAATTCTTTTACCGAAATCATATATATAATATGAATATGATAAGATGTGGAACTATAAAAGTTTAAATAATTTATAAAATATATATTTGTTATTATGTGTTGATTAGTCCAATAATAAGTATACTAGATTTTGATCCGCGCTTTCAAAGCGCGGATTTATTTTCCTTTATTTTTTTTAAATTGACAAATATTTAGTAAATGTCATATTTTCATATATTTGTTTTTATAAAAGACTTAAGCTTTTTACTTTTCTTTATCGTGTTTCATTTTAAATGAGTATAGGCCTGAGCATAATATCCAGACCCGAAGAACCAACCCGAAACCGACCCGAAAATTAGGGTTCCGAACCCGATCAGACCCGGGGTAATTATCCGAATGAGTTCTAAATTGCTATATCTGAAGAACCGGTTCCGAATTCAACCCGGACCGAAAACCGAATTAGTACCCAAAGATATCTAAAATGTGAATATATATCTAAAAATATATGTTATTTTATATTTATAATTACTTTAATATTTTAAATTAATATTATAAGTTAACTATAGTAGTTATTTTCGGTACTTTTGAGTATTTTGGATAAAATATGATAATTTGGACAAAAGTTTACCCAAAACTGTATAAAATAGATATTTTTGGTTACTTTTGGTTATTTTTGAGTATTTTGGATATAAAAATTTGAACCGAATCGGATACTTTGGTTATTTTGAGTACAAATAACCAAACCCGTTTTAGATACTTTGGTTATTTGGTTATTTTTCAGGTTCTTATGCATGAGAACCGAATCCACCCGGACCCGGAAAGACCCGAATCGAACCTGATCCGAAATTTTATAATACCCGAATGAGGTTTAATTTCAAAACCCGCAAAACCCGATACCCGAAAGAACCGATCCGTATCCGAATGGGTACCCGAACGTCCATGTCTAATGAATATTTATGTTTAGAAAATTAAACTTTATTTTTAATAAATTAAGTTGGTATAACTCTGATAAATTAATTTTATTATGTGGTTAATTTTTAAAATAAAAAAATTATATACTTTTAATAAAGATATATACTTTTCAATTAAAAAATAATTTTTTTTTATGAATGTTTAAATTATATTAAAAAATAAAAAACATAATAATTAAGTGATTAATTTTTTCACTACATAAAATATTAAGAATGGTTGAAAATAAATTATTGAACTTGGAGAAAAAAAAATAAGAATTGGATCTGATTTTTTAATCGGCCCAAATGGCCCAAGAAAGATCTGATGTGGGCAGTGGGGTGGATAAGAAAAAATGACCCAATGTAGATGTATTATTAATATTACTTAATTGTCCTTAATAAAATATGCAATGTTTGTTAAGAAAAAGGTATTTTTAGTAAAAATCACAATAGGATCTTACTTTAATAGTATAGATATCTTATACTTATTATAATAACACAAATTTTAAGAAAAAGTTTATAGTTATCATAACTTTTTTTATGTAATGCTTTTATATAAGTAATAATGTGAACGGAACTTGTCAAATCACACGTTAGAATAATAATTATACAATTTTATACATTTAAAACTTTAAATATAATTATTTATATATTTTCGGATTAAAGCGTGTATTCGCTTTCCAAAATTTTAATATTTTATTTGCTTTGGTTTTAATGGATATTAATTTTTTAGTTTTTGTTTTGCTTCAAAATTTAGGGATTTTCAAAATTTTCAGATCGAATGGAGACAAATAACGATTGAAATCAAATTTAATGAATAAAATGACCGAGTCCTGGTTGTTCGGTAGAATCCACACAGTAATGAAACAAGGTTCTCCTATGCTGTTGACACATCAGATTTTTAGAGACATCAGAGATAGACATGTCAATAAATGAAAAAAGTTGAAGATCCAATGAAAATATTTTGTTTTTCCATGTCATTCATACACGTCATTCACATTGTTTTTGTTCTAAACGTTTCCACTTTCTTAATTTTACCGTTCACGGACGATGCTCAAAGACGAAGCATCAAAGGGAGTATTGTCGTCGGCGGCTGATTCCGATGATCGATCCCACCCTGATTCGTAGCTCTAGCTCTGGCCCAGCTTCTACTTCATCTGTCTCTTCCTCAGGTGTCTGTAGAGGCCTCCGCGACAATACCGAGACGGAAACATTTGAGCCGGCGGCACTGCTACAGGTTTAACTATGGGTTTACCGTTACATGGACCTGATCTGGTGCATGTATCCCAGAACTCTTTTATTGTTTCCTTATTTTCATATGTGTATCAGTGTATGGTTTGTGTTTTCTTTGATGCCAAAATATCCCAAATGTACAGGTACGGTTGGGGATATGGTTATGGTCTTACGTTAGAGAAGAGATCTTCTCATGGAAGGGTAATTTAACTATTTGTATCAATAACTAAAGTGTTTTATAGTACTATCGTTCATATAGAGTTTAGTAATATTCTGCTGATAAGTTTTGGTCTTTATCTTAGAGATTTAATTTGTGTTCGCTTACAGAAAGTAACCATCGATCCTTTCACCAAAGAAATTTTTTAATCATATGCATCCCAATTCCCAAGGGGTTCCACTCAGAGGAATGGGGGTATCAAAGCAGATTACTCTCTTGGTTCTGCTGGCCATAATTTTTGTGGCTTACATTTTGAACAAATAGTACTGGTTATTGCAGAAGTGGAATGGAAAGCATATCTAAGGGATTCTCAGAGGAGAGTTTAAGCAGTGGAAAATTACTCTTGGAACGTGTGATCCATCACCTATGATGGCTAATCAGTTTTATGTAAGTCGTATGACCTTAGTGGAATTGAAATCTATGTTTATTGAATCCAAGACTTGTTAGTTCCATTGATAGTATTTTACTTCCAAAGTGTAGCCTTTTATACTTCCATTGTGTTACTCTTTCAGGATCTTGCAACAGAGAATCATATCTTCCAATTATACCATCGAAAGCTTAAGGCCAGGCTCAAGTCTTTTCCAAAGCGTTGCAGGTAAGATTAACTTTGGTCATTTTCACCATCATGCATATATCACATTCATATTTTACTATTGAAATGAATCTCTTCTGGCATAGTAATATATCAGAATGATAACCAGTGTATTGTGTTATCAATCTTTGGCCTAGAAAACATGAATCTCTAAACAGATTGCATAAGAGAATTTGCAGATATTGATTTATAGTTCCGGAGTTTGGTAGCAATTGGCTTGTTGGTTAGTTCTCAAATCACTAAGTTCTTCCGTTCAAGAACAATATGTATATATGGTTGTTGGTTACAGATTTTTTTCCAATACAAATGCTTGTTGGCCTCGTGAAGAATATAGCAAATTAGCAATAGCTTTTAGGTGGAAGTTGGTGCTGATATCGATTTTGTGATTTGCCAACTTTAGAAGGACACTTGTGACACCGCCAATATTAGGATTGTTTTGAATGTAAATTTTATTCAATTTTATTACTCGACTAATTTTTCTAACAGAACATCATATTTCTACTAATCAAAATTTGCACAAAAAGTATTAATAAAATTAAATTTAAACAAATAACTATTACCAAACAGAATAAAACTTAATAAATAAATATTCAATAATAACACAAGTAACTCTCCAGAACATGACACATCAGATTTTTAGAAGTTTGTGAGATTGCCATGTCAATAAATGAAAAAACTATGAAAACCAATCAAATCATTTCGTTTCTACACATCAGTTTTGTCTCGTGCTTTGCCTTTTCTTCTTTGTTTGTATCACCACTTTCACTTGTCCAAGATTTACGATCAGAAATATTGAAAATCAGATGGGCTTCTACTGCTACTGTGCGGCCTCCTTTCACGCCGTAAGCCCCCTCCTCATGCCTTAACCACCGTATACGTCGCCATCGATCAGATTGATTGAAAGTGGGGAAGGAAAACTCTTGGGGCGCAAGCAAGAGTGGATGGTAATCTGACTTGCTCGGATCTCGACTTTGGTGGTTGGTACCGCTCGGATGGTATCATCGGTGGATTGTGAAGATTCGGGGCGTCGAGTGATGGTGAAGACCGGCAGCTCTGACGTCGCTCCTTTCTCCTCCACGTCTTGGTTCTGCCGCATAACACCAACAAGAGCAAAGATGAGTCTATGGACAGCAGATGCGGTGGATCCAGAGGTGAGTAGTTCGCAAGAGGAAGGTGGTGGTGACGATCTGAGACAAACACCACATCTTTTCCTCACACAAGAAAGAGAAGAAGATTTGAAGGAAGAACCAAGAACAATACGAAGGCTGACGAGGGGAAGAAGAGAAGATAATACGAAGAAGTGGTTAGAAGCATTGGTGATTACCACACAAGGAAGATGACGGTTTGGCTTTAGGTAGAAGGAGATAGATATACTTATATAATTTATACACGTGTTAGGTTAACGTGAATAAGAAAAATTGAGCTTTGGTTTGATAAAAGAGATTAATTAGACAAACCAAACCGGTTTTAGTAAACCAAAGCAATTAGATGATGTTGAATCTGATATGAATGTTGATTTTTAAAGAAAAAAGCAGAAGACGAGAACCTGTTTTTATAACCGGAAGGAACCTATTATATTTATATAACTAAGAGTTTTAACCGCACTTGCGGGCTTAACAATTTTACAAAAAAGTTATACATGAATATATTATCAATTCAAAATTCACTAAAATAAAGTATTTTTATGCTTTTGAAATATTTAATAATTAGTTAAGAATTAAAATTTATCATACAATTTTTTTCTATTTTAAGAAAACATCTTTCGTTATGCAGAATAAACTTAAAACATTCATATATACATAAAATTATATATGTGGATTTATATTTATTTTTAAAATCTTATGATGTACAATATTTATGGATAACATAATATAGAATCTTTTAGATAATGATGATTATCAAGTTAATGAAATTTTTAAAAATTTCTGAATAATTATGTATTAACAAAACTTATTGAATTATCTATTAAAAATAATAAAGACTTTAACGCTTTATGGATTAAAGTGAGAACAAAAAAGTCACTTCACATAATAAATATAAATACTTTTAATTATT
>NW_026618621.1:0-11451 GCF_000801105.2 Raphanus sativus
GGTCTTCATCACTCAACAAGACGTCTCCTTCAACAACTACGTCAGCGACTACTTCAGGGTTGACATTTTACATCAACAATCTCCCCCTTTTAGCTTTGTGTGCCAATCAAGCACAATGTCGTTCTGGTTCAACAACCATGTTTCCCACCTAGAAGCTTCCATGCTAATTGTGCTTTTCTCCCCCACGGGATGTGCACCACACCATGCTTTTCTCCCCCATGAGATAAGCACAATCTACATCAGGACATCATCCACCATACTCTTCTCCCCCACGAGATATGCACTCCTTATACCAGAACGTCACCAATCTCCCCCTGCTTGATTGCATACTAAGCTAAAACACAGATGCTTAAATATCAAGCCTTATAGACAAACTCCCCCAGAGTCTATGCTTCAATCTTGTCCACTTCTCGGAAGTACTTCACCAAGTACGTCAGCACCTAACGCACACCAGTGACACCAAGAGCATGTTATCTTCAACGCACCACACGCTCACCACGAGCTCCACACGATGGCTAACTCCACCACACAGAACGTCAACTCCAATGCCATAAAACTAAGTTCACATCGGACTCCATTATGAACTACTTCAAACACTGCTTCGACACCAAGCAGTAACACACACTAAGGAAACCTCTCTCTTTATTCTAAGAGGTTTATCTTTCTCATAAGGCACGTATCTTCTTTCCTTTTCCAAGCTCAGGCAATCAACACACGTACTCTAATATAACTCCAGCTTCATGTAACATGTTACGTACTACCTCCTGTAGTACTCCGCGAACTAATACTTATCTCCCCCTTTTTGACTATGTATGTGAACTCATCACCTCTAGATATAAAACCACGTCTTCATTCTCCCCCTATGAGTCACATCATGGTCAAAAACTAATATGAAGATTTATATCCTCCAAAGTAAGGAGGAAATCTCATTCCACCCTCTCCATAGTGATCAAATCTCCTAGACCACTTATTCCTGAGCCCAAATCCTCCATGATTAGCCCTTTGAACAGACTTGAAACACTCACGTCGAATATGTCCTTGAACTCCACAAGAATAACATATATGACCATGTCTCCTCATACCATAAGCTTTCACCGTTTGATTCTTCTCCCTCAATAACTTGTAACACCTTGGCCTAATGTGCCCAATAACACCACAATGATGACAAACAGGCCGAAACTTCAGTTGAGTTGCACTCTTCAATCTAGAAACTCTCTTTGGAGCAGTCACCGTAGCAGTTGACGTAGCAGTACGTGTAGCAGTCGTGTTCTTCACATCAGTTACAGTCTTCATTGTAGTTTTTCCATTGGATGTCTTCTTTGTAGACACTTTAACCCCTGGTCTTGTAGCAGACGTAGCTAAAACCCTAGTTTTTCCTGATGATACAAAAATACCTTTAGCTGTAGAACTTTCTCCTTGATATCCAAGACCACATCGATCACTTTTCCCAATACTGAGAAGATGATCTAGCTGCTTCGTCCCACCATTCAGCATCCTCAAACCCTTCTGAGTCTCTGCAAGTTGAGCACTAATCTGTCGTGCTTCTTGTTCTTTCTCTGAAGCATACTTAAGTGCTTCAGCAATTTGAGCTTCTAGCTTGACCTTCTCCTTTGTCAACTCTGAATTCGCCTCAACCTGTTTGAGCCAATTCTCATACAGATTTCCAGAATTCTCAGCAAGATCAAAATCCCCATCATCATCATCACTTCCACATGAAGCTCCTGTCACAGATGCTGATGCAGATCCCGCCGTAGATTTCGTCTTAGAACCATACTCAAAAGTTGTAAACGCCACCAAGTTCTTCAACTCTTCACTATCATCTGAATCAATATCAGATTCATTCTTGACGTCACTGTTATTCTTTTGCTTCAGTAAATTGTCACATTTCTTCTGAGCATTACCAAATTCATTACCCTCAAAGCTTTTGAATCTTAGTCTCTTGAAAGTTGGACACTCCCTTTTGAAGTGCCCATATCCTCTGCATTTGTAACATTGCACCTCTGTGTTGACACATTGCTCGCCAGCTTCATGTCTTCGCTTTCTCAAACCAACTTTCTCATGTCCTTGCCACTTTATCATTTCCTGTAGTACTTGGTGAAGCACGCGAATCATCTTGATCACCTCATCTTCATTCTCTGATTTTTGACTTGTTGTTTCATCACCTGCCAAATTCACTTCAGTATGATTCCCCACGTCATCAAGCTCCATCTCATGAGCTTTTAACATCCCTACAACTTCATGAAAGCTGAATTTATCTATGTCAAGAGACACAAACATTGCTGCCTTATAAGCTGTGAATCTTTCTGGTAGACACCTTAAAAACTTCTTCTCCAGTTTCTTGTCATTGTATTCCATGCCCAGAACACGAGCCTCTTGTGCTAACCCACTGAGTTGAGAACTAAAATCTGATACAGATTCATGTTCTTTCATCTTCAAGTTCTCAAATTTTGATTTGAGAAAATCCATCCTTAAGCTCTTAACCTTCTCAGTTCCTTCAAAGTGTAATTGCAGAATATCCCACGCCTCTTTTGCATTCTTACATCCTTGAATAAGATCTAGCTGCTTCTTTGTGACTGATGTAAAAATACCAAATAAAGCTTTTGCATTGTGCCTTGACATATCCTTCTCACGCTTTGTCCATTTACCCAATGGTTTGTTGACCACAACACCATCTTTATCTACTGTCTTGGGAACTTCATAGCCATCTTCTACTGATGCCCAAACATCCATATCAATACTTTGTAAGCTTGCCTTCATCTTTGCTTTCCAATGCCCATATTGTTCTGGATCTAGCATAAACTCAACCACCATGCTTTCTGCTGTACTTTATCTTCCCTTCTTTCCTCTTGCCTTCGGGATCTTCACCAGTAACTTAGGTGACCCGCTCTGATACCACTTGTTGGAACAAAAGGGACACCCCAATAGTACTACAGAAAGTAAACCGAGAGACACAACAAAACAAGCAACCACTATGCTTTATTAGAATCTTCTTTAAACAATCTATTACAAGATCTGCTTAATTCAGCTTTTACACGTCTAGTGTTAACACCCTAACACACGCTACTGAAAGATTCCTAAGCTACACCGCTTATATATCTCCTTCGTCAAGTACTTCAGCCACTGCTTCAGCACGACTCAGAACACTTCCAAGAGCTTCTCTCTCTCTCAATAAACTCAGCCTCTGTGTCTCTATCTTCATACAGACGACTCCATAGCTATTTTATATTATTCTCCACGTTCCTGAAACCTAGTTTCCAAGGCAACATGAATATGGACATCTTCCATAACAATAAGTGCAACTTTCCTTTTCTTGGAATGCACTTATTCCTTTTCCTTTAAGTCATAAACTTGCTTCTCAAGTTTATTCCTCTTTCCATATCTTCAAGATACTCTCTTGCTCTCCAAGTCTGTTGACTCCAGCTCAGCATCTCGACTCCACATGGTCTTCATCACTCAACAAGACGTCTCCTTCAGCAACTACGTCAGCGACTACTTCAGGGTTGACATTTTACATCAACAAAGCGCCTCAAACTGCACCATCAACTATAATCCACAGCGGGGAAGTGATTGTATCTTTCCACCTGTCTTATATCTCACTTCTAATTGTTTGAAGATAATATATCTTCATGGTGTTCAGGGTAACCGATAATCAAGAAAAAGAGAATCAACATTTTTACAGAAGTTTTTTTCTTTTCGTTATGCTAAATTTTCGTGTGATGAATCCATACGAAAAGAGAGGGAGACACATGTGAAGAGGTAAAGAGGAGCCATCCCTTCTTCCCATCTCTCTTACAATACTAAGCAGCAAAAAAAAGAAATTGCCAGGTTATAAATCAGGTAACCATTCTCATATCTATAGTAGAATCCCTAATAGAATTTTGCCCTTGATTTTTTTATATAGTTACAAGTTCATGCCATTCTGATGTAGTCGTAACTACGGATAACACAAATAATCTATTGATTCTGTGAATACCTAGATTAGTTGTCTTCTTGAGATCGTTGAGAGTCAAAAATCTATCCGAGAACAAGGCTTGAGTTTATAAAAACTCAGAAATATTATTATTTGTAAAATTCGTATCTCTCACAAAGCCAAAACATCGACATATATAGTTACTAAAACACCAAATCCACTACGATAAAGGAATGATATTCATCCTTATCGTGAATGAAATAAAAGGAAACACAAGACTTATCTAAAATAGAAAAGAAATAAAGAAAACGTAACCAAGAAGTAAATAGGATGTGTGCTACATCAGGTCTCCCGGGGTAAGAAAATATTTGTCCTGAATCTTCAAGATCATCATGCGGAACAAAAGGCACCAAATGTTTGATGTTAAAAACGTCTGAGCACCGAACACTTGGTGGCAAAGAAACACGATATGCATTTGACTTTATTTTTTCCACTATCTCCAAAGGTCCTATCTTTCTGGCCTTAAGCTTGTTATACTCACGAGGTGGAAAACGTTCCTTAGTCAAGACAGCCCACACTTTATCGCCAACACTAAAATGGATGTCCCGACGGTGCTGGTCTGCAGCTTCTTTATATTTCGCCGAAGTTACCTGCAAGTTATCATGAACCTGTTGATGAATATGAGACACAGTCGCCACAAAATCCACAGCTTCGCCATGGTCTCAAGTTGCATCCGGTAGAACACCCAAATCGATTGGTCCACGAGGAACAATCCCATAAATAACTCGGAAGGGACTAAAAGATGTACTGCGGTTCACAGCGTGATTGAAAGCAAACTCGGCTTGACACAAGACACTATCCCACGAACGGATATTAGATCCCACCAGACAACGTAACATATCGCCCAAAGATCGATTAATGACTTCGGTTTGACCATCCGATTGAGGATGATAAGCTGAACTCATATCAAGACTGGTACGAAGTAACTTCCAAAGAGAACACCAAAAGTGACTCAAGAAGCGACAATCACGATCGGAGACAATAGACAATGGAAGGCCATGTAGTCGATAGATTTCTCTGAAGAAGAGTTGAGCGACCTTGACTGCATCGGTAGTCTTTTTACATGGAATAAAGTGGTCCATTTTAGAGAACCGATCAACGACCACAAATATTGAATCATAGCCACTCTGCATCCGAGGAAGACCCAAAACAAAATCCATACTTATGTCAGTCCATGGTTGTGTAGGAACCGGTAAAGGCATATACAACCCACCATTCGTCGCATGTAACTTGGAAGATTGACACACCACACAACGTTCAACGAAACGAGCCACATCACGACTCAAAGAAAGGCAAAAGTAAGACTCCAGGACGAGTTTAAGCGTACGGTCTCGACCAATATGACCCTCATTGTGCAATTCTTGTATAATACGCAATCGCCAGCTACCAGCAGGAACACACAACTTATTATCGCGAAACAGATAGCCGTCATGAAGAACAAAATCCCTCCGCACATGAGAAACCACATCCGCCCAAATGCACCCAAAGAATGGATCAGACTCGTAGGCATCAGCAAACGTCGTGATTCCAGGAACCGAGACATTAAAAGTAGCAAGTAAAGCATGTCGTCTGCTTAGAGCATCAGCGAACTTATTTCTTTTACCCGACTGATGGCGAATTACAAAGGTGAATTGTTGGAGATACGCGATCCATGAAGCAGGCCGGGAAGAAATTTTTGCCTGATTGTCCAAATGCTTCAACGTGTCATGGTTTGTGAATAGTATAAAATCCTGGTGAAAAAGATAATGGCGCCAATGATATATGGCTTAAACAATTGCATAGAACTCCACATCGTAAGTAGAGTAACGAGCACGAGCACCAGCAAGTTTTTCACTGTAAAAGCCACCGGTCCTTGTTGACTAAGGACTGCGCCTATCCCTGTTTTGTAAGCATCGCAATGGAATTCGAAGACGGTGGAGAAGTCCGGAAGTGCCAAAATAGGCGCCGAGACGAGATACTCCTTGATCGCCTGGAAGGCCGTTGATGCTGCGTCACTCCAAGAAAAGGTCGAACCTTTCATACAATCAGTGAGAGGTGCAGAGAGGGCACTGAAGTTGCGAACAAACCGGCGGTAAAAAGAAGCTAACCCGTGGAAGCTTCTGACCTCTGTGATGATCCGTGGTGTAGGCCAAGATTTAATGGCCTCAATTTTGCTTGGGTCGACTTATAGTCCTTGGGAAGAAACTATATAACTTAAGAAAAGGACCTGTGATGTACCAAAGACGCACTTCTTGCGTGCAGCAAACAGTTTCTGTTGACGGAGAACTTCCAGGACGTCATGAAGATGCTCGAGATGGGAGTGTAAATCGTTACTAAAGATGAGAATATCATCAAAGAAACGACGACACACTTGCCGATGAAAGGCCGAATGGCTTGGTTCATGACCCGCATAAAAGTGCTAGGTGCATTAGACAAACTGAATGGCATCACCAACCACTCGAATAATCCCTTACGAGTTTTAAATGCAGTTTTCCACTCATCTCCCGGACTGATACGAATCTGATGATAACCGCTTTTAAGATCCAGTTTAGAGAAAATTGACGGCTTGCCGATTTGATCTAAAAGGTCATCTAACCGAGGAATCGGAAAGTGATATCGAACTGTAATCTTATTGATAGCTCTGCTGTCAACGCACATACGCCACGATTCATCCTTCTTAGGAATCAATAATGCAGGAACTGCTGTCAGGCTAAGGCTCTCTCGGACATGTCCCTTGGCCAAAAGATCTTCGACTTGGCAACAAAGCTCGTCGTGTTCTTGCAGACTCATCCGGTAGTGTGGCCTGTTGGGAAGAGTTGCATTAGGTAGGAGATCTATGTGATGTTAAATATCACGTAAGGGTGGCAGTTCCGTTGGCAGATCTGAAGCTGACGGAATAGATCTGAAGCTGACGGAATAAGACGTTATGGCTACCATGTTGAAGGCGGTAGCATATTCATCCATTGTCCTAGCTCCTTGTCGCAGGGACTGTAGCTTGTTGTAAAGCGTGCGTTCGTAGTTGTATGGAAGAAACGCTCGGCGCATATGCTTTTTAAGCCGTTTCCACGTATCAATGCGAGGTTTACCCGCACGTCGACGAGATTCTTTAATCTGTTGCCAACACGCCATAGCTCTGTTTCGAAAACGTGAAGCGACTAAAGGAACGCACTGGTCTTGCGGAATGCGTTTATATTCCAGAATTTCTTCTATCGTACTGAGCCAATCCAAGAACTCCTCCGTGCTAAGATTACCAGAGAATTCCAGAATCTCTACTCGGAAACCAGAGTCCCATCGTCTATCTTCAGCTTGATTGTATTGTCTATTGAGTTGATGATCAACTAGAGCGGCGATGTTATCCTGGCGGCGGTGGTGTGGTAGTTCTGCAAAGACGTTCTCAGCCGAGTCATTATCAGAATTATCCTCATCGCGAGGATGTTGAGCTAACTGCACTTGTGGTTGCCGAGGGGGTGCGTTTTGCTGTTGCAGAACCGTTGTTACGGCTGCTTGAACAGCTTGAGCAAGCGCACCCTGAAGATTTGCAGTGAAGGTTGCCAATGTGTTGCAGAATTCTTCGTGTAGTTCTTTGGGTGTTTTTTTTTACGCGGAGGCATGATAATGGAGATGGAGGGAGTCGAAAGCGGATATGAAAGCAGCAAAGATCGTTGATTTTGATTAAGAAATCAAAACCATAAGTCTCTGATACCAACTGATGAGTCGTAACTACGGATAACACAAGTAATCTATTGATTCTGTGAATACCTAGATTAGTTGTCTTCTTGAGATCATTGAGACTCGAAGCTCTATCCGATAACAAGGCTTGAGTTTATAAAAGCTCAGAAATATTATTATTTGTAAAAGTCGTATCCCTCACAAAGCCAAGGCATCGACATATATAGTTACTAAAACAGCAAAGCCCCTACGATAAAGGAATGATATTCATCCTTATCGTGAATGAAATAAAAGGAAATATACACTACAAGAAATATGAGTATTGGTAGCAGTTCGTAGTAGCACGAATTCACGAACTGCTACCAAAACTAATAAAATCTGATTTTAATTTTTTTTTGTAGCGTTAAATTAGTGCTAGAAAAAAATTTCATCAAGCGAGAATATAAAAAATTAGAACAATAGCTGGAAAGTGTTTTTGGAGGCAAAATTTTTATTTTTTTCCGCCATTCTCAGACTCCTTTTTTTCTCTACGGTTCTTCGATTCACATATTCTTCTTCGTAGATGGCCATTCTCATATCGTCCACTCTGTCCTCCTCGAATCTCATCTATGTGTTTCCCCTTTTCTCAATCTCGAGCTCCGACCACCACTTTCTGGTCTCCACTCACCCCCAATCGAACACGGTCACGGTGGTGCCTCTTGTCCCTTTTCACAATCTCGAGCTCCGACCACCACTCTGTGGTCTCCACTCACCCGCAATCGAACACGTAAGTGTGGTGTCTCTTGTCCACTCTGGAGCTTCACCGCTGTGTCTCTGCTAATCAATCCGCCGTGTTCTGCTTCGCAGCGGAACAGTCTTGCCGTCTTCGTCACGTCGGAGCTCTCAACCGATAGCACCTGCTTCAAATCAAGCTTCTCTGGCGCGTTCTTGCTTCATAACTGCCATCACCGTCTTGGGTTTGTCTTTTTGAGATCTTGTCTCTCTTGAAAAGTTCTCTTACAGATTGAAGAAGATGCAATACATGAATTTGTTTAGTAAAGCTGGAAACATATTTAGACTTGTATGTTCGATGATCATCTTCATCGTTTGTAGACTCTTCATCGTTTCAATGGTCAGAAGGAGATTTAAATGAACTTGGCAAATGCTTGTATGTTCGGTGTTCATCTTCATCCTTTGACTCTAGTAGTATGCTTTTATGTTGTTCGTTTGTCTAAATCTGAGAACTTTTGGTAGTTTTTGTTGGTCCCTAACCTTGTGTGAGCTTTTGTTACTATCTTAGTATGTAAGTATGAAGAAAACATCTTGAACTACTTGTTAAGAACTGAGCTTGTCTTGTGTCTGAATCGCATTGTGCTGTCGCTGTACTGAAACTGAGGTTTGATAGCTGTGGTGAGATCTTGTTTGGTCTTTCTCTGATCTGAGACTTTCCTGAGAGTTTGGATTCTTAATTTTCTTTATTTGTGTTATTGTTCATTCTAAACTCTGCATTAAACATCTCCTGTTCGTTTTCTAGTTTCAGATGACAAGGATTATCTTGCTTGCTTCTAAGTCTGACACGGAAGACCGTGATAGTGGTTTGTTTCTGTATGGGTTGTTCTCTCATCTTCCATATCTCAATTCGATAATACTTTTCCAAGTCTTGAAAGTCTCTGCTTTTGCTCTGTTCTTGTCTAAAGTTTGTCCTTTTTTCCTTGTTCTTGGCTAAAGTTTGTTCTATATGCTCTATGTCATAATTTTAAGTCTTTACTTGGCTATAATTTATGTATTTACTCAGTTTCTTGTCTGTTTTGGTCATGAAGAACAATTGACTAAAGTTTTTGTCTTTGCTATGTTCTTGTTGTGTTCTGACTTCTAGTGGCGGCTTCGACTACGAATAAAGCTGTATCTAAACTGCCAAATGTGCCAGTTTTGAACCTAGCCGAGACCAATAATCAAGCCTCGAGTCATCAGTTTGAAAGTAATATGAGAGTAACCGACCAACCAAGACCACAAGAAACTTAAAAAGGGTGACTTGAGTATGTCTTTAAGACCACGGGAAGATGAAAATCTTGATTATGACAGTAACGCTGGCTCTTCAAGCTTCTAGTTCCACAGTGCTCGTGGTGAGCGTTCGAATCAGAGTCATGCTTCAAGAGCATACCTTCGATACAAATACCATCAAAATGGGTTCTTTGCTTAGCAATTGGCTTATCGGTTTTGATACTTGGATCAGCTTCTTACTTGACAATAAATCAACTTCGTTTCAAAAATAATTGTATTAGATGTAAGAAATCATTATTATTACAAAATAGTTGTATTTTAATTTATATGTTAGATTGTAGATTAAAGGATAAAAATGATAACTAATGGTTGTAAGAAAAATGATAATTAAAGGATACTTCAAACCCTAAAATTTAACCCTAAACCCTAAACTTTAAATATAACCCCTAAACTTAAATGTTTTTTTATTTAGTCTAAAATCTTAATCTTAAATTAAAATTCTTAATATGTTTTTCTAAAAAATATTTTGAAATATTAAATCAAAACCTCAAATCCTTAACTATAAACCTATATATATCATACCCCAAAACCCTCTAACTAGATATTTTTAAAACTCTAATCTTTTACTATTTAACTTCAAAATTAAATTTAATATCAAAGTCTAATATTAAATCTTAAATATAGACACAAAACATTATATTCCAAACCCTAAACTCAATAATCATTTTGTTAATCTTATATCATTAATTTTATTTAACTTAAAAATACTTATAAACGTGAAGCTAATTATTTTGTTAATATTATATCAAATTTAAATTCCAAACTTCAAAAACTAAATTTTAATTTTACACACTAAGTCTAATACCCAAAACCACATACTTCATATTAGAGTATGACCTTATATGTTTTGGATCTTTAATGGAAAAACATATGATGTTTTATGATTTACTTGTATGTTATTAGAGTATAAACTTCAAACATTATTTTCTAAACCCTAAACTCCAAACTCTAAACCCTAAGTACTATACCACAAATTAAACTTACATTATCAGTTTTATTTAACTTAAAATTGCAAAAAAATGTGAAACTTAATCATTTTGTTATTATATATCATTAGTTTTATAAATTTAAATGAATAAATTAATTGAGAAATCATTCATTTTTATATAAAAAACTAGTCAAACATATAACTACAATTAATAAAATAATTAATAAACCAAATAACAGTTTTAATAAATTGAGCAATCTTGGCCATAGATTGACTTTAATCAAATAGCTATTAATGAAGTTCTTTAGTTATCCTCGTGCTTCTTTCCTATTGGTCAGTTCTTTCAAGAGAAAGATTACTTTTCCAAGAAAAAAAAAACATTGCTATCGACCAATAACGTAATTCTACGCAGATCACACTCTTTATCGTTGGATGAGTTTTAATCTAACGGACCAAATGTAATTTAATTCTCTACTTGACATTCTACAATTATTGTCATATTAATTATTATAAACAATATATTTTTCATATACTAATGTTGTAGTATACATAATGCCTTTGATGTATATGTATATTCTGTCAACATGTGAGGAGACAAATTTTCTTTTAGATGATCCTTATCCATTTAGTTACATTTATTTTAATAATTAAGTAACTAGAAAAAGTTTAGCCAAGCATAAATTAAATAAAAACTCACGTAAATATTTTATTATGTTTGAACTTTGGAAAAACATTAAAATTGACATTGTGATCTCTTTGAGGTTTTCTATATTTTTAATTCATAAAAATATAAATTATGAAGATTCAGTTATATATTTATAAAAACCTATAAACCTATTTAGTCATTTGATCACATATAAGAATT
>NW_026618622.1:0-11448 GCF_000801105.2 Raphanus sativus
GGCTATTGATACAGAAGCTATTGATACAGAGGCTACTGATACAATGGGCGATTGATACAGAGGTTGTTTGATGAGGATGGTACTGGAGATGGGTGCAACTGATAATGAGGGTACTGGGTGGTATGCTCACTTTATATACGAAAACACTGAGATGCATGAGAATGTCACCGAAAGAGAAGCAAGGACCATCAGTTGAAGTCTACAAGTTGTATATAAGGAGCGTGATGATGGTATGGATTTGGTTATAGGTCAAGAATTTAGAACCAAGGAGGAAGCGCAAACTCATATCAGAAGGCTTCACATCTGAAGTGTTTTGAGTATGAGGTAATTAAGTCGGATAGTAAGAGATATGTGATAAATGCCGAGGAGAAAAAGAAGGCTGCAAGTGGCGTGTGCGTGTTGCAAAGTTATACGAATTCAGATCGTTGGACTGTTAGAACTTACATTAAGCAGCATAGATGTTCTGTTGTTACCACAAGAACCTGTGAGGGATTAAACTCACCTCCTGATTTTAGGTCAGGTTATAGTTTAGGAAAGGATTAGGGAAAGATAATCATGGGGCTGAATCCGTAAGAACTTAAAAGATGAATGAATGATTTTATTGATGATTTTTGGGTAAAGAATATGTTTACAAAGATGTTTATAACGTTTACAAAGAAAGAATTAATTGATTGAGAGCTTGTGTGTGAATTGGGTTCCGATCCCCTTTTCTTGATTGATTCTTCTTTAAATAGCCTCAGGCTCCGTCGGTTGCTACCAACAGGTTCCCGAGATCCCTCCGTGATTTGAGGGATTTGTAACAGCTTCCCTTTGACCGGGTCCTGCGCCTATTTATTTGTCCACGAGCTACCTCTTTGACCGGGTCCTGCGCCTGTTTACTTGTCAACGAGCTGCCTCTTTTCCTTGACCTCTCTGATGAACATCTCCAGCTCACAGCCTCCGGATCTGACTTAGCTGTTTTTGAAGATTGAATTCATGATGGGCCTTTCGCGGCCGTTATCATTTCTTATTGTCTATCACTAGCTAGGGGGTCATATTTGGGCCCAACAGTTGCCCCCAGCTTTCGAGATAAGATTCCTTATCTCGGAAGCTAGACCTAGCCGCCGAGCATCAATCTTTTTGTTGAGATCTCGAGCAACAGTTATCTTTATTGAAGATTTCTTTTGCTTAATCTGATGGCTACGATTGCGTATGAAAAGGCGCAAGTATCCGACTTCTCGGCCAGCAAGCTTCCCATTCCTCAATTCTCAGAGAGTTCAGGTACTTTCGAGATTAACATGTTTAATCTATCCTTTTCCGGAGAGTATGGTTCTAACTTAGGTTTGGTGGGCCCTGATTCAGCTCCAGTCGAGACGTCCCAGATGGGCGATGACAAGGAGGCAGATGAGGGAGATCCAGCCAAAGAAAGTGATCCAGTCGAGGGAGACAAGGATGTCGGGATGAGCTCCCGTGATAATGATGTCTAAGAGCTGCGGCTCTTTTTGAATTGTAATGTTGCTTTTCATGACTTTTGCCCAATGGGCTTTGTTTACGTTTCAGACTTATAGCCTGAGGAGGCTTTTAAACCTTAGGGTCTTCTGAACCCTCGTTAGCCTGGGGAGGCTTTTAAACCCTTTTATTCAAATTTCGGTTTTGTTTTTCGTATTAAGTCATTTGACTTGGTTTGATCGTTTCTTGGATGAGATTGACTTTTGTCAAGTGGAAGTTTCGGTTAGGACATGTATCGTGATTATTATATACAATGTCTAATGACTTATCAGGTCTCGAAAATTTCGAGTGTATTCGATTATGAGGATCCTTAGAAGGAGTTCTTGAAATATTGAGATTAGCTCCGGGTTTTTAGGAACCTGAGCTACCCTGAAGACCTTAGGAGGGGGTTCATGGGAACCTGAATTCGTTTGTGGGATTTTAAGACCCATTGAAGTTTGCTTAGGATTTTAAGACCTTTTGAGATTTATAAGGATTTTAAGACCTTTTGAGATTTGATAAGGATTTTAAGACCTTTTGGGATTTGATAAGGATTTTAAGACCTTTTGGGATTTGATAAGGATTTTAAGACCTTGGAGATTTGATAAGGATTTTAAGACCTTGGAGATTTGATAAGGATTTTAAGACCTTGGAGATTTGGTAAGGATTTTAAGACCTTAGGTCCAGGTTCGTCGAGACCTGATATTGCTTGAAGGATTTTAAGACCTTTAAGATTGTTAAGGATTTTAAGACCTTAGGTCCAGGTTCGTCGAGACCTGATATTGCTTGAATGATTTTAAGACCTTTAAGATTGTTAAGGATTTTAAGACCTTAGGTCCAGGTTTGTAGAGACCTGAGCTAATCCGAAGGGTTTTTAGGACCCTAGGTCCATGTTTGCAGGGACCTGTTTTGTTAAAGAATTGAGATATCGAGAATAATTTATTTATTGATAATTAGATACATGGTATCGTAGTAATCATACAATTGCTGTATTATAATGATCATACATTTGCTGCGTGGGCTATGTGATTCTAATCAGACATATGCCCCCTTTGATTGTGGTGAACGAAGTGTTGAAATGAGGTTGGGGCTGCACTCATGACGGAGTTGCCTACGTACCCAGTCAAGGGATCAAGCCTAACGTAGTTCAGGAATTTTAGGTACCTAATGATAATATCTCTTAAGATTCGTGGCGTTCCACGATCTGATTTCAGGTACCCCGGTTCGCATCTTTCGGAGCTTGTAAACGCCAGGTCGTACCACGTGGATGATCTGGTAGGGACCTTCCCAGTTGGTTCCTAACTTCCCAGCATCTGGTTCCTTGGTTCCTTCGAAAACCTTCCTAAGTACTAGGTCACCTACAACAAATTGTCGAGGCCTGACTTTGGAATTATAATGTCGAGCCATTGCCTGCTGATAGTTTTGAATCCGAAGCAAAACTTGGTCTTGTCGTTCCTCGATTAAATCGAAGCTGTCTGATAAGAGCTGGTCGTTAGCTTCGAGATCAGACGTACATAGCTCTCGACGGAGGCTCCCAGTGGAGGTTTCCGCCGGAACGACAGCTTCCATTTCGTAGGCTAAAGAGAAAGGGGTTTCCTCTGTAGCCTTTCTCGGGGTGGTTCGTCATGCCCAAAGTACTTCAGGTATCTTTTCAGACCAGGTTTTCTTGTTGGTTCCGAAGCGTTTCTTGAGGTTTGTTAATATTGACTTATTAGCAGCCTTCGCCTGACCGTTACCTTGAGGTCGTCGAGGTGTTGAGAAGCTAAGGCGGATATTCCACTTGTCGCAAAATGCTTTGAAGTCGCGAGAAATGAACTGTCCTCCATTGTTGGTTACGATCTCATACGGGACGCCATAGCGGCAGACAATGTCTTTCCACCCAAATCCTTCGACTTCGAATCTAGTTATCTGTTGGAAAGCTTCAGCTTCTATCCACTTCGTGAAGTCGTCTGTCAAGACCAAGAGGAAGCATAGCTTCTGCCTTCCTCTTCCTGACGTTATGAGTGGTTCTACGATGTCCATGGACCACCTCATGAACGGGTACTGAGCGGATATTGAGGATAATTTTTCTGCAGGCTGATGTATAATCGGTGGATGCCTTTGGCATTTATCACATGAAGAGGAATAAACCTCGCAGTCAGCGATAATGGTGGGCCAGAAATAGCCATGTCTTTTGATTCGGATAGCTAGAGCTCTGCCCCCAGAGTGGTCTCCTCAGGAGCATGCGTGCATTTCTTTCATAAGATTGATAGCATCGAGGCCATGGACGCATTTTAGGTAAGGTCCGGAAATGCTTCGTTTATGGAGGGCTGACTCGATTATGCAGTATCTTGCGCTTAATGCTTTGAGTTTTCGGGCCTCCCACTTATTGAGGGGGAATCTTACCCTACAAGATGTACTGCATGATCGGTATTCTCCAATCCTCTCTCCCAATGATTTTGTCATGAAGAGATGACGGCGGGTCTTGTTCAGGTCCCTGTGTGTCGTGACCTGATGTGTCTTGTTCAGGTCCCTGAGTGTCGTGACCTGATGTCTTATTGCCCCCGGAGATATTGGTCGGATTAGGCTCGAAGGAGTCTGAATTCTGAGGAATATCTCCAGTTCTGGTGTTGTTCTCCGGAGTCTGGGTCGTTTCTTCGGATACGCTTTCAAAAGCAGAACGACTCCTGGTCCTGGCTGCGTGGACAGGTGAATCCGAGGTCTGGATCTTGCCCCCGGAGGTATGCTTTTTAAAGCTACGAATTCTGGTTTTTGGGAACCAGTACGTTGTAAGAACTTGGGTTGCTACCGTCTGGGGGTAGCTACCTTCCGTTTGCTCTTTCGGCTTGCTATCGATCTCAGCTTTGGTAGCTATGTCGATACTTGGCTTTTCGATTCCCTTTACGGGTATGATCCGTTTTACGAGGGGGTCTTATGTTGACGCTAAAGCAGCCAGCGCGTCTGCTGAGGAGTTCACTCCTCGTGGGATCCTCGTTAGTTCAAATCTGTTGAATTGCTTAGTGAGGTTCCGGAAAACTTCTAGGTATGCCCCCATTCTTTCGTCCCTTGTTTCATACTCGCCGTGGAACTGGCTAGCTACTAGCTGTGAATCACTATAAGCGTTCAGCTCTCGAATTCCGAGGCTTAGGGCGAGTTTTAATCCTGCAATTAATGCTTCGTATTCAGCCTCGTTATTAGAAGCGCTGAATCCGAGCCTGTAGGATTTTTTGATGGTTTCTCCAGCTGAGGAAGTCAGCCTTAGACCGATGCCGGAACCTTGTCTTGGCGAGGCTCGTCAATGTACAGACTCCACTTCGGAGCTTCCGTTTCCAAGTCTAGTTGTTCGGAAGCTAGCTCGATTATGAAATCGGCAAGGACCTGAGCTTTTGCTGCTGCTCGAGGTCTATACTCGATATCGTATTCACTGAGCTCTATTGCTCATTTAGCAAATCGTCATGATTGGCTAGGGCTGTGCAAAATTGTTCGCAATGGTTGTGAAGTCACTACGACGATTGAGTGCGATTGGAAATAAGGTCGCAATTTTCTGGCAGCTGTTACGACAGCTAGAGCTAGTTTTTCCATAGTAGGGTATCTAGTTTCGGTGTCTATCAGACTCTTGATGGTATAATAGACAGGTCTTTACTCGTTTTGCTCTTCTCGTACCAGCACACCACTAACTGCAGCGGTTGATACAGCGAGGTACAGATACAGTGGTTCTCCCATTCTTGGTTTGGCCAAGATGGGAGGTTCGGAAAGGTAAGCTTTCAATTGCTTGAAGGCTTCCTCGCACTTCTCGTCCCATAAGAACTTCTTATTATTTTTTAGAAGTTTGTAGAATGGGAGGCACTTATCGGTGGACCTGGATATGAATCGATTTAATGCTGCGATTCGTCCAGTCAATCTCTGTACCTCTCTGGTTGTCTTAGGTGACGGCATTTCCAGAAAGGTAGCTATCTGTTTCGGGTTGGCTTTGATGCCTCTTTCGGTTACGAGGTAGCCGAGAAACTCGCTTGAAGGTACCCCGAAGGTGCACTTAGCAGGGTTGAGCTTCATATCGTATTTGTTGAGGATATCGAAGCATTCCCTTAGGTGGGAAATGTGGTTTTCTCCAATTGAAGATTTGACTAGCATATCATCAATATAGACCTCCATGGTTTTCCCGAGCTGGCCAGCGAACATTTTATTCACTAGCCTTTGATAGGTAGCTCCTGCATTTTTTAAACCGAATGGCATGACCTTATAGCAATAGGTCCCTCGTTCAGTTATGAATGCGGTTTTCTCTTGATCGTCGGGATCCATCATGATTTGATTGCACCCTGAAAAGGCATCCATGAAGGACAGGAGCTAGTGGCCAGCAGTGGCCTCGGCCAAACGATCGATGTGAGGTAACGGGAAGCTGTCTTTGGGACAAGCTTTATTTAGGTCGGTGAAATCTACGCAGATTCTCCATTTCCCGTTCTTCTTTTTTACAACTACTGGATTAGCTAGCCAGTCTGGGTAATGTACCTCACGAATGGACCCAGCTTTCGTAAGTCGGTCAACCTCGTCGTTAACAGCTTGAGCCTTTTCTAGGCCTAGCTTGCGACGCTTTTGTTTGATCGGTTTGAAAGTGGGGTCTACATTAAACTTGTGAGTAGTGACGTCGGCGTTTATACCATTCATGTCACTGGTGGTCCATGCAAAGGTTCCGACGTTGCTTTTTAGAAAGTCGATGAGCTCCTTCTTAGTCTCGAGAGGTAGCTCGGATCCGATACTCACTTGCTTTTCAGGATTTGAGTCGTCGATACTAACTTGCTCGGTGAGGTTCTTAGGAGGACCTCAAATATTCTGTTGTATCTCACGACCCTCCTGGATCTGTAATTGCTATTGGGGTGATTCTTTGAGAATTTCGAATCCTCCCAGGTAACAGATCCTGGAGATCTTTTGGTTACCATGCACGGTAGATATCCCTTCAGGTGTCGGGAATTTCACACATTGGTGATAAGTTGAAGCTACTGCTTTCATCTTATGGATCCAAGGTCTTCCTATGATCGCGTGAAACGGGGAAGGTCTGTCGATGACTACGAAATTCATCATTTTCATGATTCCGCCAGCTATAATTGGGAGCTTAATAGTTCCCAATGAGGTAGTTGTTTCTCCGGAAAAGCCTATGAGGCTAGTTTTCTGGTCGATGATTTCGTACTCATCTATTTCCATCCCCTTTAGGGCGTTATAGAAAATGAGGTCGACGGAGCTCCCGGTGTCTACCATGAGCTTGGGTACTTCGTACTCTACGATGTTCAAGGTGACGGGGCATTGTCGTGAGGTCTGTCAAGGTTTGACGTCTCACTTTCCCAAAGGAGATCTTAGTGTTCGACTCGGGGTTAGGAGGCTTGGATTGAGTGTTAGACACAGCCTTCCGTACATGAGTTTTAATAGAATTAACGGAGTCTTGACACATATCGGATCCTCCGAGGATGTAGTCTACCCTTCAGCTGGGGCTCGATTGAGGTAGCGGTTTACTCAGGAGGGCCTCAACTTGTAGGCTTTTTCCTTGGGGGAGCTTCCCGAGGACCATGTCGACTCTTTTCTTAGGAGCTGGGGGTGGTGAATCGGTCTCTTTTTCAGGAGGCCTTTCTCATTTCGGTGAGGTATCTCTGGGACCTCTTTTCTGGTAGGGCTGTGGTTTCTTGAGGTCTAAGCCCTTTATTTCTCCGGCAGCAAATTTAACTGCCAGTTGTCGTTGGAGGTCCCAACATTCCTCGGGTGTGTGCCCTTTCCGATCATGGTAAGAGCAATGTTTGTTCTCATCATGTCCTTTTGACCAAGGGGTTTTATTTGCTGCGGCGACAGGTTTTCCTTCCTTATCTTCCTCGATTGCATAGGAGTGTTCCCCCTGGGTCTGATTATTTCGAGAGTTCCCCTTTTTATGAGGTCCTCTTGCTTCCGAGGTTTCGTTTTTCGAATGACTCTGGGATTTTTTGTGGAGTTTATTCAGTGCAGCTGTTTCCTCTTCCAGGTTAACATATCTGGAGGCTCTATGAAGAGCATCGTCGATAGTTGGGGGAGGATTGAGCGTTAGCTCCGACCAAAGTTCTGATTTATACTAGAGACCTCTCCTGGGAGCCTCGATGGCAACTAGATCATTGGGATTCGAGAGCTTAGTTCTCACTGCTCTTAATTTTTCGATGTAGGCTCGTAGCGAGTCTCCCACTCCTTGTTTAATTTTCCAGAGGTCAGCCTCGGATGCTTGCTTTTAGGATGTGAGTCGAGTATTGCTTCATGAAGGCATTACTTAACTGGTCGAAACTGTCTATCGAATTTGGTTCAAGACCAGAGAACCATTCGAGGGCTGTTCCGATAAGGTTTTCGGCGAATTTCCTGCAGTAACCTGCATCGCATTCTTCTTTCGTGAAGTGAGCCTTCACGATAGCTAGTCGGAAGGCTCTTAGGTAGGCCTTCGGGTCCGAGGTCCCGTTGTATTCGGGGATCTTAATTTTTCGGGTATCTCTTACGTAAGAGCTGGCAATTCTGTCAGTGAATGGAGTTCCACAGGTATCCTCAATCAAGCTCTCGATTTCGGGAGCTGAGCTTGTTGCCTTGTGGACTTGAGCACCCAGTTTTTGGAGAGCTGTGTGAGTCCGCTCCATATATCTACGAATAGCCTCAGGTCCCTCTAGAGGAATGACAGTCGGGTCATCGTAGGTACCTGACGAACATGTACCTGGCGAACAGGTCCCTGATGGAATCGTGTTCGATCATTTTTCCAAGTGCTCGGTGGGCTGATTTGCTCACTGGCTATTGGGTTATTTTGACGAGTTAGGTTAGTGAGGCGAGCTGTAGGATCAGCATCCGTCCTTTGATGTTCTCCCGGATTCGTGTTTAGGTTTCTGGCCCGAAACATCGGAGCTGACATTCTGCCCCTGGACGGGTTGGATACTCCTTCTCCTGACCTAAGAATAGGTGGTGGAGGAGGTAAGCGAGCGCTCTGACCAGTAACCTGATCGGGAATAGAGCTAGTCGATGCTATGTTGCTTCCCATAGCACTGGTGAGGGGTGGACTGAGCACGGGAGCTGTCCTAGCATGAGGCGTTTGGAAAGCTGGTCCATGTTCTCCCGATCCAGTATTATCAAGGGAAAAGTCGAGACGTCCTCGAGGGAATGAGGGGTCAGTTATTCGATCTCGGAAGGTCACTCCCGAGCCCTGACGTTGCGGTGGTTGGGTTGTTGCGGTTAGAGATCTAGTGACCTCTTCGAATCGTTGCTGCCGAGCGGCTAGCTGTTGCATTGTACGCTCACCTTCTTGAGCTTTTTCTACCAGCTGCATCATCATGCGACGGATCTCAGAGAGCTGAGCCTCCGTCTGGTTCGGAGCAGGTTGGTGCTGAGGGGTAACGAGGGCTGGGAGCCCTGGATCGATCCCACTAGAGGTTCTCGTGTTGGCTGCTCCAGCACTGTTCATCGAGATACTGTTCATCGAGATACTGTTCATCGAGATACTGTTCTTCCAGTACTGTTCATCCGAGTACTGTTCATCGGGATACTGTTCATCGAGATACTGTTCATCGAGATACTGTTCACCGAGATACTGTTCATCGAGATACTGTTCTTCCAGTACTGTTCATCCGAGTACTGTTCATCAAGTACTGTTCATCCGAGTACTGTTCATCGGGATACTGTTCATCGGTTAGATGAATTTGTTGTCTGATCGACTGGATTCATCCTTAAGTTGGAGTAAGGGATTCGATTGTTTCTTCCCCACAGACGGCGCCAATTGTGAGGGATTAAACTCACCTCCTGATTTTAGGTCAGGTTATAGTTTAGGAAAGGATTAGGGAAAGATAATCGTGGGCTGAATCCCGTAAGAACTTAAAAGATGAATGAATGATTTTATTGATGATTTTTGGGTAAAGAATATGTTTACAAAGATGTTTATAACGTTTACAAAGAAAGAATTAATTGATTGAGAGCTTGTGTGTGAATTGGGTTACGATCCCCTTTTCTTGATTGACTTCCTCTTTAAATAGCCTCAGGCTCCGTCGGTTGCTACCAACAGGTTCCCGAGATCCTCTCCGTGATTTGAGGGATTTGTAACAGCTTCCCTTTGACCGGGTCCTGCGCCTATTTATTTGTCCACGAGCTACCTCTTTGACCGGGTCCTGCGCCTGTTTACTTGTCAACGAGCTGCCTCTTTTCCTTGACCTCTCTGATGAACATCTCCAGCTCACAGCCTCCGGATCTGACTTAGCTGTTTTTGAAGATTGAATTCATGATGGGCCTTTCGCGGTCCGTTATCATTTCTTATTGTCTATCACTAGCTAGGGGGTCATATTTGGGCCCAACAAACA
Source organism: Raphanus sativus (assembly GCF_000801105.2). NCBI lineage: Eukaryota > Viridiplantae > Streptophyta > Magnoliopsida > Brassicales > Brassicaceae > Raphanus > Raphanus sativus. The sequence continues at coordinate 9,774 of NW_026618622.1, forward strand.
CTGCCTAATAGAAGGAGAGGCACACAAGAAATTGTTGCATCTGTTTTGGCCCAAGATTATCCCGGCAGTTTTGACACACCACGTCCCAAAGCTTTGATGGACTTGGTTCATCGCAGGGTTGTTGTGCAAGTGTCATATACAACAGCATATAGAAGAAAAAGACTAGCTGCTAATAAAGTGCGCGGAACTCCTGAAGAGAGTTATTCTTTATTATATTGTTATATGCACGTGCTGGAGCAGGTGAATCCTGACACAATAACTCGTGTGGTTGTGGATGAGGGCAAAAAATTTAAGTATCTGTTTTGGGCTTTGGGAGCTAGCATAGAAGGATTCCGCGCGATGAGAAAAGTTCTCGTTGTGGATGCAACACACCTGAAGACTGTTTATGGTGGAGTGTTATTTATTGCAACTGCTCAAGATCCCAATCATCACCACTACCCAATTGCGTTTGGTGTTGCAGATGGTGAGAAATATGAGAGTTGCCTATGGTTTATGGAACAGTTGAAATCTCTAATCCACTGATGTCCCTGGATTGGTGTTTCTTTCGGACAGAAACAAAGGGTTGATCAAGGCAGTGCGTCTAGTGTTCCCTCAGGCGGCTCATGAGTATTGTATATGGCATTTGTCTCAGAATGTTAAAGGCTACGTCCGTAACAGCAAAGACACGTGTGCATTTAAGTTTATGGAGTGCGCACACGCTTATACAGAGGCAGAGTTCTTGGCCCTTTATGACACTTTTTGCATGAGGTATCCTAGTGCAGCGGAGTATCTTAAAAAAAGTTGTGAACAAAAGAAATGGGCAAGATGTTACTTTGAAGGAGTTAGGTACAATGTTGACACCACCAATTCAGCAGAATCTTTTAACGGTGTTATTAAAGACGCAAGAAAGTTGACTTTACTTCCAATGTTTGATTTTATCATTGGAAAAATAGCTGAATGGTTTAACAAGCACAGGAAGGAGGCAGCTGAACAACCTCCCGCTTTAAAGCTTGTGCCTATTGTGGAGGAAGAAATGTCTAAAAGATGTATTGATGCAGGGGTTCTTACGGTTGACGAGTTAAACAGCTTCCATCTCGAGTACAGTGTGCATGGTAGTGATGGGAAGCGTTATACTGTGGACATGGCTATGAAAACGTGCACTTGTGAGCAATTTGATAAAGACAAATATCCATGTGTAAGAGCTTTCCCTGGTGGAGTCTGGCAAACGCTCTTCCTGGCCTGTGTTTTAGTCCTACCACGTGGTTTTATAGGAGTAACCTCGAGTGGTGTAGGAGCTTTCTCAGGTGGTGTAAGAGTTTTTTCGGTTGGTGTAAGAGCTTCTCCTTCTTCTTCTACAGCTTTTTCTTCTGATTTTTCCTCATCTTTTTCCTCTGTTTTATCCTCAGCTTCTTTCTCAGCTTCTGCTTCTTTCTCAACTTCTGCTTCTTTCTTAGCTTCTACTTCTTTCTCAGCATCCTCCTCAGCTTCTTCCTCATTTTTTTCCTCATCTTTTTCTTCTGTTTTATCCTCAGCTTCTACTTCTTTCTCAGCATCCTCCTCAGCTTCTTCCTCATTTTTTTCCTCATCTTTTTCCTCTGTTTTATCCTCAGCTTCTGCTTCTTTCTCAGCGTTTTCCTCAGCTTCTTTCTCAGCCTCAATTTCTGCCAATTCTCTTATATCTTGCTCTTCAACACTT
>NW_026618623.1:0-11446 GCF_000801105.2 Raphanus sativus
TGATGTGATTTTTTTTAATAATATAAAATTAAACAAAAATAATAGAAGATACAAAAAAATGTTATCAAATCTTTATTATTCATAATCATTGATTGTCATATATATGTAAATCATATTAGGTAATTCCGTAGCTTTTATTTAAAGAAAGAATTGAAAATATTCTTTTATACACTAATAATAAATTTAAAGTTAGTTTAATGAAAAAATATGCTATATATTAGGATGAACCAACCTATTTTTCTAATGATTCTAAGAATAACCTATGATGACATGTGACCACAAAAAAATGTTTTAATGTTCCATAATTAATATACAGGGATTGAAACTGAGAGAAGTTGGTTACAAATGTGATAATGAATAAACCGTATAATACATCCCCTCTTTATATACATAATAGACATGCAAAAGGAGGCATTTAGGTCACGAACTTATGATTCTTCATACTTACCATTACCATATGACAGACTTATAATATAATTGCTTGGCCATTTGATATAATAATTTTTTTTTTTTTTGAAAAAAAGGCTTTGATATAATAATTGCTTGGCCATTTGATATAAGAACGACCTTAAAGGTATGTATACAATATTTCTATAAAACTTTTGACTCCATATATATGTTAGTTATATTTAATGATTACCATATTAAGATAAACCAACCTCACGTCCAAGTAATAAGAGAACTATAAAAATTTGCACAGTTATTATAAGCCATAAATGCAATGTAATAAACTGAGCTATATGAAATCTCTAATTACACCCCCTCCGTACGAAATCCCCTATATTCCCTTGTAGATCATTGTTTTGAAAATGTCGGTTAAAAATATAGTACTTTGAAGTTCATTTACAGTTTGTATGATCGATATCCTTTATCCTTAATTTTACAAACGAATTACGTTCCATGTCTCGCTCATTACAAATGTTACAGACTAATGTTAATAATGTAAACCGAATATTATAACCAAACTATTTGTGCGATTTTATTATACATAGCTTATGTTATGCTTAAAATTTTAAAATAAATATACTTACATTTTCTTCCTATCGTGAATATGTAAAAATAACTTAACTTATATTTAATAATATATACAAAGAACTCTAACGAAATGTTTCTAGTATGGCATTTTAAGACACATCTTTTTCTAAAATATATTGAATTATAAATTTTATTACGATAGATAGATTAGGGTGTGTGTTTAAATATTATCAAAACATTGGTACACACTTAGAAATTACGGGTTTTTAATACAGTACTTACCATATTGAAATACGTTCGTATACTATAGTTTTAAGTGCTCCATTAAATATTATGCTCATTAATTCCTAGTAAAGTTGGTCCATTTAAAAATAAAAGCTGAGGAGCTCTGTGAGCTTGACACATCAGCATGCTCATCAAAATTGTGCATTTACTAATGCTTCAGGATTAATATATAGGGGATTAAATAACATATCATCAAGTTTTTTTTGTAATTAGTACAAAATATAAGTCACAACTATTTAAATGATTTTCAATTAATATATAGGGTAGTGGTAAATAAGTTGAAAGTTTTGGTTTTATGGACCTTTATCTCTTTATTTTATTTAACTTTAATTCAAAAAAAAAAAAAGAATATTAGGTTACTTTATAAAATTTGAAACCCGGCCAGTTGGGTCACTACAGAATTAGATTCGTTGCGTTCTAACTAAAAACACACATTCTCATATTTTCAGTATAAATTCGTAGCGTTCTAACTAAAACACACATTCTCATATTTTCTTTACACAGATCAGTTGGACGAAACGCGATTATCAAGAGGTGATTTTTTTTTTGTATTTCGCATAGTTATTTCATCTCAATTGTTCAGATCATTCATTAGATTACAAATAGTATATATTATCTAGACTAGAATTTGCAGAAAGAATATTATCAGGACTATGAACTCACCGATTTTCCTCTAGCGGTTATTGATTACTTATTTCATGTTTGCATATTTATTAATTTGCAAGAGGTGATTGTTTATTTTTTTTTGTATTTTGCATGTTTATTTCATCTCAATAGTTGATATCATTCGTAGATTACAAATTAGTATAATATTATCTAGACTAGAATTTTCAGAAATAAATATTATCAGGACTATGAACTCAAGGATCTGCTCTCTAGCGGTTATTGATTACTTATTTCATGTTTGAGCAGGAGACTTATGGCTGAGGTGGCAGTGGCACTTTTACCGTTTGCAGTCGAGAGGCTTTGGAACCTCCTTGTCCGAGAAGCTGAGCGATTTCAAGGAGTTGAAGAGCAGTTCGAGGGATTAAAAAAAGATGTGGATATGTTAAGGTGCTTTTTGAAAGATGCAGAGGCCAAGAAACATGCAAGTGAAATGGTGAAAAAAACTATCAAAGACATCAAAGAAATTGTTTATGATGCAGAAGATGTCGTGGAAACCTTTCTTCTGAAGAAAGAACTCAAAGAATCAAGCAGCAGCAGCGTGAAAAGATTTGCATGCGTTACTATAACACGCATGGGGCTTGGGTCTGATATGAGAACCATATGTAAGAGGATCTCTGAGGTGATCCGTGATATGCAGAATCTTGGCGTACAAAAGGTCATTGTCGATGACGAACATATGCAGGCTCTACAGGTAAGAGAAAGAGAAATGCGACAAACATTTTCTAGAGATGATGAAGAGCAACCTTTTGTTGGGATAGAGAGAAATGTTGAGAAATTGGTTGGCTATTTGGTGGAGGAGGATAGCAGTCAAGTGGTTTCTATAACTGGGATGGGCGGTCTTGGTAAAACTACACTCGCAAGACAAGTTTTCAACCATAAGAAAATAAAAAGTCATTTTCCAGCATTGGCGTGGGTGTGTGTTTCACAACAGTTTGAAAGGAAGTGTGTCTGGCAGACAATCTTGAGACAACTCAGGCCAGAATGCGATGTGTCAAAGATGATGGAAGACGAACTTCTGGAGAAGATTGTTAGAGTGTTGGAAACACAAAAGGCTTTGATCGTCATTGATGATATTTGGAGAGAAGGAGACTGGGACCTAATTAAGCCTGTGTTTCTGCCCAAAAAAGGTGAATCTCTTAACACTGGGCCGTCTTTAAAAAAAACTGATTTGATCATGAAAATAGAAAAAATATAAATGTTTGCAGGATGTAAGGTTTTACTTACTTCTCGCAATGAGGAAGTGGCATTACATGCAGGCGAACAATGTGACCCCATCAAACTAGAATGCCTAACTTTTGAAGAAAGTTGGGATCTTTTTCAAAGGATAGCATTTCCTATTCAAGACACAGCTGGTATGTTTAAAGGACGGCCTGCTTGGACTTTTTTATATTCTAGTAAATTTTTAAAAATGACTACAATATCTGCAAGACCATATGATCATTTCGAATTTTCTTGTAAATGATGTGCAGAATTTAAGATTGAAGAAGACATGAAAGAACTCGGTATAGAGATGCTTAAACATTGTGGAGGCCTACCATTGGCTATTAAGGTGTTAGGCGGGATGTTACACAAGAAGTACACATTGCAACAGTGGAAAACGATACGTGAGAATATCAAAGCTCCCATCTTTAGAGGAAGTGGCACTGACGAAAGAAATATCAATAAGGAGGTTTACGATGTTTTGTATCTGAGTTTCGAAGAGCTGCCTGCTTATTTGAAGTATTGCTTCCTTTACCTTGCTAGTTTTCCAGAAGATTATGCAATACCTGTGGAAAATTTGTCATATTACTGGGCTGCAGAAGGAATGCTAAGGCCAATGGATTTCGATGGAGCGAGCATTCGAGAGGTTGCAGATATATGCATAGAAGAATTGGTGAAGCGAAACATGGTTATTTCTAAAAGAGACATTGATACTTCAAGATTTGAAACACTTCAGTTGCATGACATGATGAGAGAAGTTTGTTTACGCAAAGCCGAAGAAGAGAATTTCGTACAAACCATTGATACATCAATTGCAAATTCGAAATCTCCTTGTAAATCTCGCAGACTTGCTCTTACAGGTTGGCATCAGGAACCACCATTTAATGTCGATATGGAGGTGAAGAATCCAAGCCTTAGAACTCTCTTGCTTATCGGGAATGGAGAATGGAAGGTAACAAGTTTATTCTTCCCAAGGCATAAGCTGATGAGAGTGTTAGATCTTCCTTGGGTCGAGTTTGAAGGAGGGAAGGTACCCTCTAGCATCGGGAAACTCATCCACTTGAGATATCTTAGTTTAAGGAGGTCACATGCAACTCGACTGCCTTCTTCTATGCGGAATCTGAAGAAGCTGCTCTATTTAAACCTGGATGTGATTGGTGAAGTCTACATGCCCAATATCTTGAAAGAGATGCGAGAATTGACATTTTTGTCTTTGCCGGTGATATTTCATGAAAAGACAAATTTGGAATTGGGAAATCTAGTCAAGCTGGAGACCTTGAAGTATTACTGCACAAAACATGGGAGAGTGACGGATCTACAGGGTATGCACAGAGCCGGACTTGGGCATAGTTTCACGAAACATCAGTGTAGGGCCCCCACCTAATGGGGCCCCCATTTCCAATTTTCCTAATGTAAATATGTAATGTTAATATATTAATTTTATGTGCAAAGTCAAATTAAAAAACAAAGTTTTGGTTTGTACTGTACAAAATAAAAGATATAAGTTTTTAACATCAGCGCAAGTAACTTACGGTAAGTTATTCGAGTGTCTGTATTTTATTTTTATTTAAATATTATAATAAATTCAAATAAGTAAAAAACATCATTTTTAATTCACTAAAGAAAACTTACGAGAGATAGTCTTTTCAACTTCTCCTCTCCTCTTTACTCTGTAAAAGCAAGCAAGTTCATAAGAAAACCAGAATTTTTTTTTGTTCTATAGATTTTCGATGCTGCTTTTTATTATCAAAACTATGATAAGTTCATCTTTATTTCGAATAGGGCCCCGAAAATCTCAGGTCCGGCTCTGGGTATGCAACGGCTCAGATCTCTCTTTATCTATATTATGGACGAGAGGTATACTATGGAAACTCTATCTTCATCTCTAAGTAAACTTTCACACTTGGAGAGTCTTACCATAGACAGCAGGGGCAGGTTTTATAGACCCACGAATGATGATGAAAAAGGATTTGTTTGGGATTTTGTTAATCTCAAGCAGCTGAAGTTGGAGATATATATGCCAAGGTTACCTGATGCCCAACGCTTTCCTTCTCACCTTAGAACCATATCTCTACGCCAGTGCCGTTTGGAGAAGGATCCAATGCCGATTCTAGAGAAATTGCTTCACTTGAAAGAGATTGAATTGTGGAATGCTTCTTTCATTGGGAGGAGAATGGATTGCTCAAGGCACGGATTTCCTCAATTGCAGAAGCTACTTTTTAAGGGATTAGATGAGTGGGAAGAGTGGATATTAGAAGAAGGCTCCATGCCCCTTCTCCATACTCTCAATATTACCTTTTGTCCAAACTTAAAGGAGCTTCCTGATGGGCTGCGATTCATCACTTCCTTGAAGAATCTTACTGTTGAATACTCAAGTGCTAAATTGTCGGTAAGATACTTTCCTTTTCGCCTTACAACCATATCTCTAACTAAGTGCTGTTTGGAGGAGAATCTGATGCCAGTTTTAGAGAGGTTGCTTCACCTAAAAATTATGTATTTAGGGAAAGGATCTTTATATGGGAAGAGATTGGTTTGTTCGCGGGATGGGTTTCCTCAACTGGAAAATCTTGATTTTAAGGGAATAGATGAGTGGGAAGAGTGGATAGTAGAAGAAGGCTCCATGCCCCTTCTTCATACTCTCGATATTAAAGGTTGTCCAAATTTAAAGGAGCTTCCTGATGGGCTGCGATTCATCACTAACTTGGAGCATCTGAGTGTTGATGATATGGGAGATGAATTCAATTTGAGATTGTCGGAAGGATACTTGCCTTCTCACCTTACAACCATATCTCTAAGTGGTTGTCCTTTTACAGAGGACCCAATGCCGATTCTAGAGAAGTTGTTTCACTTGAAAAAGATTACTTTAGGAGATAGATCTTTCTGTGGGAGGAGAATGATTTGCTCCAAGGATGGGTTTCCTCAATTGCAGAAGTTAACATTTTCGGGATTAGAGGATTGGGAAGAGTGGATAGTAGAAGAAGGCTCCATGCCCCTTCTCCATACTCTTGATATTTTGGTTTGTCCAAAGTTAAAGGAGCTTCCTGATGGGCTGCAATTCATCGCTTCTTTGAAGAGCGTGACCTGTTATGGTATGGAAAAGAGATGGGAGAAGAGACTGTGGAAAGGAGGAAAAGATTACTACAAAGTCCAACACATCCCTTCTGTTAAATTCATTAGTGAGTGAAACAGCAGCTGAAGGAGACTCCCAGCAATTACGGAACTATCAGGTATTATATATAATATAGGAAAGAACTTCTTGGCAACTTCTTTGGATTTGCACAAACTACACAATTTAGTTAAGACTATTTCGTTGCAATGTCTCTGATGATATGTGTTTTACCAATTGCTTTTAATATATTGGCAAACAGAGGAGTGGATGATGCGGTGAAGCTGTTCGATGAAGTGTCTTACTGAGGACACTTGATCTCCTGTACTGCTTTTAGTTTTTCTAGAGAGAAAAAGATATGTATTTAGGGAATTGAAGCTGTTCCACGAAGGTTCTCTTGTTGACTGAGAGATGGATATATGTTAAGATTCTTATATTTATTAGTATGTATTCTCTTTATTTTGCTCAAAAAAAAAAAAATTAGTACTCTCTTTACATTTTTTTCTCAAGCGACTAGGCTTTGAAAATTTCCGTATAGAACCGCGTTGAAACTCTTCAGTTCGACTACTTGAAATGAAAAGGGGATATTGAGAGATGTATTTAGAGAAGTGAGCACCTCTCAGCCTCGTTTGGTAGGAACCGAACAATATGTCCACCCTATCACACCAACTTGTTTCATTTAAACTAATTGTTTATTTTATCACTTTTGATGAATTTTATAATGAAAAGGGACTGATTAGGGATTGTGCTGATGAAAAGGATCCTATCAAATACATGATTAGTACCCTATTTTGCAAAACTGTTACAAGGAGTTACTTGCTCCCGGTAGCTTTCCACTAGGTGCTGCGTGCGTCTGCAAACAATTCGACGAGTAACCTTGGGGATGCATTGGAGAGAGGCCAACGTCCTATAATAGGGAATGGTGGTGATGACCAGGTTAGATATGGTTTCCTTATTCTGTTTGTATTTGTTTCTAAACTTTGTAGTTGATTTGGTTCTTGTAGAGCTCATGTTCAAGACCAGAGATGCAAGGTGAGAGCGCAGACGTGGAGGACTCAACTAAAGAAGCCATTTGACTTCATGGGAGCGTCGTTTAGAAGAAACGCACAACGCAACAGAGAAAAAAGTGTTGCTAGATACGAATCTATGATAGAGCTTGATCTCTCCCTGAGAAGACCTAACACTTGCGAGAACCAATCTTCTGCAGAAAAGCCCTCTCTTCATCCTTCTAGTGCATCTGTCCTTGCGCTTCATCCGGAACTTGTTTAAAGCGGCTTCCCGTGGAAGCGGTTCAGAGGTATTGTATTGGTTGACGTTATCATCTTCACTTGCTGCAACATTCTTTCTTTGATTAGAAACCAAGGGAGAAACCGAACATTGTGGCCTGTGAACGTACCTGGCAACAAGAACATACAATCAGCAGAAAGAACAACACATGTTGAAAGACTGAGACTGATAGTCAAAGTGCGACAAAGATTTCAAGCTCACACAAAACTCTCTCATTATTTTAGTTATTTATTTTTTGTTTCTCATTATTATTGTTGTATATGTATTTTTATGTAATATATGTATTTATATGTAATTTGTTTACAGTCTAACCAATAAATAATTTTCAATTGTTTAAAAAAAAAGATTTTTATTTTTACTTGGACAGTTCGCATTCATATTGAAATACATTGGAAGAAACTGGCAGAGCAACGTCCGCGTATCAAAGGGCAGTTCGTTCGTCAAGTCCATTCCACTGAGACCTCAACACAAGAAGCTCTACAATGATCCAAACATATCGATGATGATATTTATTTATACATAAGAGAGTTCAATTTTTGTTTTCACTGATACGAGATAACTCCCCACATGCGTAGTTGTGTGTACATACAACTTTGTTGTTGTTGAGATTAATTAGTTAATCTACACTTACGTTATCTCCTTACATTACACATACCTGATTACATCTTCTACTAGTCTCCTAATTACAATGAAAATACACATTCTTATGTTCAAAGTTCTTCATTCATCATCATCCTCGTCACCACCACCACCATCGTAGTCATCATCATCATCATCATCATCATCATCATCGTCATCATCCAAAGCGTTGGATTCTTGCTCGTAGATCTGATACTCTCCATCGCTATCAGCACCATCCGAGGCTGGTTTGCTGCTTGGAAATCTATCGAACAAGCCTTGGAGATACGTTCTCGAGTTGTTGTTCTCCATCTCCCCATCTTATCATCGTTATTAAAGAATAACTAAGATTAAGCTCCTAATCGTCTTATCAACTTTTCTATGTATGTATTATCATTCACTAAAAGTTTATGAATTTGAAGGATACATCCATGAGAACTTAATGACATCTCATCATCGTCCTCTGCAGCCTGCAAAAGAACACATTAAGAGGAAAAAAATAATGATGAAAATGGATTTTGGGGGAAACTATAGAAAGTGAAGTAAATAAAAAAGGGTTACCACATCGAGTTCCTCGTATTCATCATCATCCACGTCTTCAGCATCTTCATCCGCTGACACCTCTTTCTCTTTGTTTGTGTTTTTATGCTTCTTCAGCTCTTCCCTATCTGCGAATTATGTTACATTAGTACATGTTACTTCCATATCTTCTAAGGAGAAGACAGAACGTGTTCGATGGCATGATTGAAGTTATGTTATTGATCTTACCTTTAACTTTTTCCAGGTGATCTGGTTTGCAAGATGTCAGTGAATCTTTTTGAATTCTCGTCTTCTCTGACCTCTCAAACTCATCTTGAATAGATTTAAAAACATCTTCAAAACCTGGCTCAGGAAACACAGACACAAACCTCACAGCTACTCGGAGTCTCAGATTATCAAGCAGCGCTTCTGAGAACCATCCTGTTTTATACTGCCAACAAAACATAAAATCAGATAACTAAAACATCAAATCAGATAACCAAAACATCATATGGAACAAAGGACTTGTCAAAGTTTTATGTATTAAAGTTATACATTATTTTGTGTGTGATTGGTGAGACGTGTTTTGGTAGTGGGACTTTAGCATGTCACATGTCTATCCAGGGACAGACTAGTTCGCTGAGAACTTACATTACAAGTAGTTTGCTTGGGAGGCTTTCTTATCTCTCGCTGAATGTACTCGTCTTCAAGTTCGAATAGCTGTAGAAATGTTTGGCATTTGAAAGGGAAAACTTTAAAAGCACAAATGTCTTCCCAGCTTCGCTTTGACCTGTCACAAAGAGGAACTTAATTATCATATTATATTAAAAGCACAAATGTCTGGAAAATTTGGATACACATCCATTCTTCTACACTTCACCACGGATCAATACATTTTTTTATTTTTATGAATGAATGTAAAGGATCAATACTTTCAAGTAAATGTTATATGGTTTTCTCCTTTTCTGTCCCGTTTTAAGTAGAGAATAGACTTCAGTTTATAAGAAAATAGGAAACGCTTACTTGTTACTTGCATTGGCATCACAATAACCCCTTAATTCAGGTGGAACCCTAAACTCCATTCTCTGGTATCTGAAAATAAATTACACAAAGTAAATAGTGGTAAAATAGCTTGACTACACACTGGATGCCAAAAAAAGAGGCTGGACATACTGTTTCGGTCCTAGTTTGATTTTTGAGGTGAACAAAATGAGAATTCTACATTACCATATCATAGACCATTCATTTGTAATATGAATGTATATAGAGGGAGAGAACTCACACACGAGATTCAGGATCTTTCCGTGGATCATAGCCTCTTTTAATCCAGAACCTAAGAAATGGACCACCCGAGAAATAATATGCAGACCGAAGAAGAAACCTGTAGAGAAAACTCCAGGATGTTGGTTACTGCAGTACTAAGACAACTAATACACATAAGAAAAGCTGAGAATCTGTTCACCTGTTGAGCATGTGATGTGTGCATTTAAGACCTTTATCAAGTAGTCGTTGGACTATGGAGTCTCTTGTCCACACAGGTCGCTCGTCAAACAATGCAGAAACTGCTACTTGCCATTGCCATTGTTCGGAGCTGGGATCAATGAAGTCTTCCCAGTTTAATACCTTTGGGATCTGTATGAATGTTAAGGAGCGATCATGGATTATCCAAAATGACAGAATGCAGAGAAAACAAACATGGCTTCATCCTAAGCAATAATAAGATTTAGAAGATAAAAAAGAACAGAGAAAAGGATATCTTTGACACTGAAATCAATTGCAAATACTGGGCCAATGTCGTCCTGCATCATAAGTAAACCAATTAGAAAATGGAGAAATAGTAACAACATAAAAACTATCATGCGACCATTAATGGCGAAGTAGTAACCACATACCTCACAAAGGTTCTGAGTTGGTGCCTCTTCTTTCTTTTTTGGGCCCGATGTTCCTGGAAGTTTCAGTCTGTGCTCAAACAACAGAAGTGAAATTAGAAAAATAGAACTTCAAACACTTTAACCAACTATGTTTTTCTTCATCGTTCACCTATAACTAACATACTCCAGACTACCAATCGGGTTCTCCTTACTAAGATTCAGATGAAAACAGATAGCTTCATGTGGACATAATTTGTGTTACCAGGTAAGCATAGTAAAATTGTCGGGAACAATGAAGACAGTGTGATCTTACACCAAGTTGTCTGGCATGTCTTTGGGTGCAAAGAACTGTGGCAATAACATCATTACATCTTCATCAGCCATGTCCATTAGATCATCGTTTCCTGTATGACAGTAGAGAGTACTTACCTTAAACTACGGTACAAAACCTTGAGATTGCAATATAATGAAATACACCAAATGAACGGAGAAGAAGCACCTGTAAGCGGATTCACCTCCATCCATTTCCTCTTCCTCTGCTGTGCAACATCCGCGTGAATAGGGATAACATGCTGGTAGTCAGCCATCCCTTTGCAATACCCACATGAATAAGAGTGAATACAATGAGAAACTTTAAGCCAAAGGCTAACTATATAAGACACATTTAGAAGCCCAAAACTCCAAACCAATGCTTACCATCGAAGCAATACGACTCAGACACACGAGCTACAATATCAGCACAGAGAGCTGGGCAAGCATCGCTAGTGGCAAGAACAGGTTGAGTTTCACGCAGAGAAGAAACTCTCTTAACATCCTCCTTATAAATTCTCAACAGAAAACCACTACAAGGACGTCTCTCTCCCCAAGCAGGATGTGCATAAGGATCCTCAGGGCGGAAATGTAGCTCAAGCTTGTTTGA
>NW_026618624.1:0-11446 GCF_000801105.2 Raphanus sativus
ATCGAGTCTCAGATTCTCTGTTTGCAAGGATTATCCTCTTGTTCTTCTTTCCCAGTCCAGAGCAGCATCCTAGGATTCTTGTCAAGTGGTATCAGAGCAACTCTGGAAGGAAGTATTCGATTTCATCTTATCTATGCTTTGATCTGTTCATCTTCTCATCGATTTTGATCAGATCTACTTGTTTGCTACTGAAATCTGAATAGATCTAAGTGTTTTGATCATAGATCTGTTGTAGTCCTTTCATATTCTCGTTGATCTTCACTTGATCTGTGTTTCTGGTTTAAAGATCTGATTGAAATAGGGTTGTTTGATCTCGTTTCTGATAAAAACTTTTCAGATTCTTGTTGCAGAAGTTATCGTTTGCTTGATCTGAAACTTGCTAGGGTTTGTGTTAATCGATCTGTTCTGTTCTATTATTGTTTCTGTTTCTGATCATCAATCTGATTTATTTTGCTTTGAATTTCGTTTTGAATCTGTATCTATTGGCAAGTTGATTGTTTGTTTTACTTTTGAATTACTTACTGCTGTGTGTTTCTTTGTGATTCAGGTACCATGGCAGGAGAACTCAGCAAGAATGATAAACTGTTTCTTGAAGCATTCACGGCCAGTATGGATAGAGTCTGCAAAGATCAGTTGAGAAAATTCAAACAAGACATACAGGCAGCAAAGGAGAGCAGATTATCCAGAGATGAGTTACAAGCCAAGAGGGTATGATCAGTTGGAAAGAAACCAGAAGCATGCTGTTGTTATCAAAGACACTCCACAACAAAGAAGGTTTGAAAGAGACAAGTGGAGCAGAGATTGCAGCCAACCATCTGAGAACAAAGCTTTATCCTTCAAAATCGGTTCAGAAACAACCAGACAGCAAGAGATCTCGTTCATCTAGTAATATGGGTTCATCTAGCAAGAAACCAATCAGTTACAGCAAGGAGAAGACAGTCTCTAAGCCATTTAGAGGAGATAAACAATTCCGTTTATTCAGTGAAAAGGATAAGGAGCTTTGTTACAAGTAATGATGTGGGAGAGGCAATTCAAAAGGAGCAACACAACACGTGCAGCCATTGAAACACAGCATCAGAAACCAGTTACTAATGTCTCAGATCTCAAAGATACAGAACCGGAATCAGCTGCACCCATTCAAGAAGATCAAGTCAAAAGTTCATCTCCTATCAATCAGAAAGAAGAGCAACCAGTTCAGGACGTCATGGTTCCTTTTATGCAAACTGTAGTAGAAGAGAAAGAACCAAGGACCACAAGCAGATCATGGAGTGATGCAACTGATTGTCTTTGATCCATGTGATTCCAAAAGACATTCTTGGGTACTTTTCTGATCAATCCTTTTATCTGGAGCAGACTAGAGAAGTGGAGCTTTCTAGACACGAATTTGGCTTGCATCATGTTGTATTTGAGCCTGGAGGAGAGTGGGAATCACAGAAAAAAATACATATTGTTTGAAAGAAACCGGCAGCAACAACAAGTGATTTTGGTGATCTTTTACCATATGGAGATGAAGGAGTTACTGGGAAATTGGTGAAGTGATCACTGGACCAGGAGAATGTTGACATGAAGAATAAAACCACACATACTGATGAAGAGAATGCAAGGAGATGTCTTGGCTAAGATATGAAGAAGCTTGATCACTTCCGTACAGGATTTGAATCTAGGCGCCATTGGTAAACTTCAGGATCAAGCTATCTACGCTCCTTGCAATGTAAACAAGAGAGAAGAATACTTAAACTATTATTGATGTCGGCAAGAGGGAAGAGAGACGTTGGGGCTTCAGTGACCGTTGAGGAAGATCACATGTGATCACTTGTGCTGTCACTATCACTCGCCTGAACGAGCCAAGCTGTCTCTATTGTCGATTCCCTTTGTTTATTATTTTGTCTCTCTGATGTTTCTCTATTTATGTATTGTGTCCATGAACCATTTCAGTAAGGAATAAGAGAATCCTTCCATTCTTATTGTTTCTCTCTCGATCTCTCTTCTCTTTCTCATCCGCAATCTCTTAATCTCTCTTAATCTCACATTTAATCTCTAAAACTCTCATGGTATCAGAGCAGCTTTGCTCTTGAGACCTAAATCTCTTTCTTTCTTTTTGATTACTTCCGCAAATCTCTGTTCTTAAGTTTCTATTTTTGGCAAATTTCTTTGTGTTCTTGAGCTGTTCTTCATTTTCAGTTCCAGTTTTTGCCAAAAATGGAAAAGACTTCTAAAGTTTCTATTCCGGTGAATCTAACCGGTGTTAACTACCTGCTGTGGTCAAGACTGGCCAAGACAGCTCTTGGAGGTAGGGGTTTTATGAAACCATGTGTCCGGAGAAGCCCCAACTAAAACCATTCAAGATGAAGGTGGCGTGTCAATGGTGGTAGCTGCGGATGACAAATGGATCAGGAGGATCTTATGGTGTTGTCCATCATCCAAAACAGCCTAGAGCCATCTATCTTGGAAGCTTACTCCTACTGTGAAAGCTCCAAAGAACTGTGGAACACCCTAGAGAAGGTGTTTGGCAACATTTCCAACCTTAGCCGTGTGTTTGAAGTCAAGAAGGCAATTAGTACTCTACACCAAGAGAGCATGGACTTCAATCAACACTTTGGGAAGTTCAGAGCTCTGTGGGCTGAGTTAGAAATGCTGAGACCAAGCACCGTGGACCCTAATGTTCTCAATGACCGAAGAGAACAAGATAAGGTCTTTGCGCTTCTCCTTACCCTTCACCCGGGTTACAATGACCTCATCAAGCACCTGCTCAGGGCTGAGAAGCTGCCAACTCTTGAGGAAGTCTGTGCTCAGATTCAGAAGGAAGTGGGGTCAGTGGGGCTGTTTGGAGGCAAAAGCGAGTTGGTTCTAGCAAACCAAGTGGAAGGAAGTGCTAACAAGAGCAACTTCAAGCCGGAGGATAAGAAGCTGTGGGTTTGTGACCATTGCAAGAAGAAAGGCCATGGGAAGGACAAGTGCTGGGTCCTCCATCCACATCTCAAGCCTATGAAGTTTAGGAACAACCCCAACGAGTTGAGAGCTAACTTCTCGGGTGATATGGGTGAGCCATCTAACCGCAATGGCCAAGGGATGGGAGACATCAAGGCTATGGCTACCAGTATCCACACTCCAATGAGGAACAACCAAGATGAGGGTATCAAGCGCTCAGACCTTGAGGCCCTCATCAAGGCTCTCAAGGAGAACTCTGGTAACACTCTTGGTCTCTCATTACATGCTTCGGCTAATGGTATAGCTCTAGGAAGTTCAACTATGATAAAACCATTAGTAATTGATTCCGGGGCTAGCCACCATATGATTAGTGATCTAAGCCTGATTAAAAACGTGACTCCTGCCTTAGGAAATGTTATTGTTGCTGATGGTAACAAAGTTCCAATCAAAGGCATAGGAGATCTCAAATTATTTGAAAAAGACTCCAAAGCGTTTTACATGCCTAGCTTCACTTCAAATTTGTTATCTGTTAAGAAAGTAACAAATGATTTGAAATGCAATGTTATATTCACTCCTGATGATGTCTACTTTCAGGATATTGACTCTTGTAGGTTGCTTGGCAAAGGTGTGGGCAAGGGAAACTTATACTTGCTAGAAGACACTAAGCTTGCATCCGATTATCTATTGCTTTCAATTCAAGTTTTTAATTTCCCTAAAGATGTAATGTGGCATGCGAGATTAGGTCATCCTCACTCTCGTGCTTTGAACATCATGTTGCCTAGTATTTCTTTTCAAAAAGATTGTGAAGCTTGTATTCTAGGAAAGCATTGTAAAAGTGTCTTTCCTAAATCAACTACAATCTATGAACACTGCTTTGATTTAATCCACTCGGATGTTTGGACTGCACCTTGCCTATCTAGGGAGCATCATAAGTATTTTGTGACATTTATAGATGAAAAATCCAAGTATACTTGGATCACGCTTTTGCAATCAAAGGATAGGGTCTTAGATGCATTCATAAACTTCCAAACATATGTTTCTAACCATTACAATGCAAAGATTAAAATCTTAAGATCAGATAATGGAGGGGAATATACAAGCAATGCATTCAAAGCTCATCTAGCAAAACATGGCGTGATCCAACAAACAAGTTGTCCATACACTCCACAACAAAATGGAGTGGCCGAAAGGAAGAATAGACACCTCATGGAGGTCACTAGGAGCATGATGTTTCATACGAGTGTTCCAAAGAAGTATTGGGGAGATGCTGTCCTAACAGCATGCTACTTGATCAACCGTATTCCTACAAGAGTTCTCCAAGACCAATCACCATTTGAGGTACTGAACAAACACAAACCATCTATTGATCATATGCGTGTGTTTGGGTGTATTTGTTTTGTCTTGAGACCAGGAGAACTAAGGAACAAGCTAGAGGCTAAAAGTACAAGAGCAATGTTCATCGGCTACTCTCCTAACCAGAAGGGTTATAAGTGCTATGAACCAGAGACTAGGAGAGTCCTGGTATCAAGAGACGTCAAGTTTGTAGAAACAAGAGGATACTACAACAACAAGGACTGGAATGAGCTAGAAAATCTGTCTCAATCCGCATCAGATAGAGCTGAGAACCTCCGGAGGGTTATGCAGAGACTTGGAGTCAGTGTTCCTGTGAGAAGACCAGATCCTGCCTCGGAGTCACCACCGCATGCCCAGGAAGACAATGGACCTCCACATTCAACAGAAACAACCTCTGATGAAGTTGTGGTACAAGAAGTTACTCCTTCTGATCCTGCGGGGGGAAGTGAGGAAGAGTCAGTACCAGAAGTGGAGTTCATGATCAGGAGGAGCAACAGTATGAAGAAGAAACACTGATGGACCAAACTCAAGAGGAAGGAGGTCAGAATGAAGATATACAGCCAGTTCTAAGAAGAAGCACTAGGAGTAAGAAACCGGCATCAAACTGGAGCAACACTAGAGTCTACTTCAATGCAAAGGCAGTAGCTCATCCAACCAGTGCTGTGTGTTCTCTAGCATGTTATCCAGAGGATCACCAAGCGCTTATCATCTCCTTGGATCAAGAGTGGATACCAAGAACATATGCAGAGGCTATGGAGGATGATGAGTGGAGAGAATCAGTAACTGATGAGATGGGAGCCATGGAAAGGAACAACACCTTTTATGAGACTGAACTCCCAAAGGGAAAGAAAGCTGTAACCAGTAGACTTATCCATACCATCAAGTACCTGGCGAATGGAAAGCCAGAGAGGAAGAAGACAAGATTGGTAGCTAGAGGATACACACAAGTGTATGGTGAAGACTATCTAGACACGTTTGCTCCTGTGGCCAAACTCCATACCATCAGAGTCCTGCTCTCATTGGCAGTTAACTTAGAGTGGGATCTATGGCAAATGGATGTAAAGAACGCCTTCCTACAAGGAGAACTAGAAGATGAAGTGTACATGAGGCCTCCTCCGGTATGGAAGGGATGGTGAAGCCAGGAAACGTGTGGAGACTCAGAAAAGCAATATATGGGTTAAAACAATCACCAAGAGCTTGGTACCACAAGCTGAGCACTACACTGAATGGGAGAGGGTTTGTGAAGTCTCAAGCCGATCACACACTATTCACACTCACCAGCAAGCAAGGGATAGTTGCAATTCTGGTATATGTGGATGATATCATCATCACTGGTAGTGATAAGGAGGGGATTAGCTCAACCAAGAACTCCCTTAAGGCTGCATTTGACATCAAGGATCTAGGAGAGCTAAGATACTTCCTCGGCATTGAGATATGCAGATCAAAAGAGGGATTATTTCTGTCTCAAAGAAAGTATGCCTTGGATATCTTAAAGGAGGCAGGCGATCTTGGAGGAAGACAAGCCAAGACACCACTTGAGGAGGGCTACAAAGTACTACGAGAGGGGGAGTATGAAAATACTCCATTCCAAGATGTCAAGAAATAGGAGGATGGTTGGAAAGTTGATTTACCTAACCATCACTCGACCAGACTTGTGCTTTGCGGTAAACCAAGTAAGCCAGCAGATGCAAAGCCCAAAGATTCATCACTGGCACATGGTGGAGAGGATCTTAAGATACTTAAAAGAAGCTCCGGGTCAGGGTGTGTGGATGGCTTGCAACAAAAGCACAGAGGTGGTTGGATATTGTGATGCTGATTGGGCTGGAGATAGAGTTGATAGGAGATCAACCACTGGCTATTGCACATTCATAGGAGGAAATCTAGTTACATGGAAGAGCAAGAAGCAAAAGGTGGTATCATGCTCAAGTGCTGAAGCTGAGTACAGAGCCATGAGGAGACTAACGAGTGAGCTCATATGGATCAAGGGTCTGCTCAAGGATTTTGGTATTGAGATCACCACGCCTATGACAATGCATTGTGACAACCAAGCGGCCATACACATTGCCTCAAACTCAGTATTCCATGAAAGGACTAAGCACATAGAGGTGGATTGTCACAAAGTGAGGCAAGCCGTGGAGCAACAAGTGATTCTTCCATGCTTTACAAGAAGTGAGGATCAACTGGCTGACATCTTCACAAAGGCAGCTAGCAGTAAGGTCTGTGAGTATATACTTCCCAAACTTGGACTCATAGATCTCTCATGTCACTAGACTCTCCTCCATGAAGTTCTCTACTCTTTTTCCTTAGTCGGAGTTTATCCCATGTGGTTTTCTCTTGCTAAGGTTTTAATGAGGGAGTACTTCATGGCTTCCAAGCTTGACTTGTTCCACATGGTCAAGCTTGAGGGGGAGTGTTGACATGAAGAATAAACCACACATACTGATGAAGAGAATGCAAGGAGATGTCTTGGCTAAGATATGAAGAAGCTTGATCACTTCCGTACAGGATTTGAATCTAGGCGCCATTGGTAACTTCAGGATCAAGCTATCTACGCTCCTTGCAATGTAAACAAGAGAGAAGAATACTTAAACTATTATTGATGTCGGCAAGAGGGAAGAGAGACGTTGGGGCTTCAGTGACCGTTGAGGAAGATCACATGTGATCACTTGTGCTGTCACTATCACTCGCCTGAACGAGCCAAGCTGTCTCTATTGTCGATTCCCTTTGTTTATTATTTTGTCTCTCTGATGTTTCTCTATTTATGTATTGTGTCCATGAACCATTTCAGTAAGGAATAAGAGAATCCTTCCATTCTTATTGTTTCTCTCTCGATCTCTCTTCTCTTTCTCATCCGCAATCTCTTAATCTCTCTTAATCTCACATTTAATCTCTAAAACTCTCAGAGAAGAACTCATGTTGTCTTCTCAACTCAAGGAGAAACCACCAGATCAACTTAGCTCACAGCAAACACCAAAGCAACCAACCAGAGGTATCTATCTAAACTCAAAGAAAAATATGAAACCTGATTTGCTTGCTGTTGGAACAGGTCAAACTGTGTTCAGCTCTACACTTTTCGAAAAGAGGGTCTATAGTTATCAGAGTATCAATGATGAGTCCTTGGCTAAGTTGGAGATGCAACAAGAAAACTTTGAAAGCTGTCTTGCCGCCAGATTTGACATAGGAGCAGTCCGAGGACCATATCTCAACAACCACAAGGAATTAATCAGCAAACTCGACTGCCATGGAAACTTAACTCATCAGGGTCTCACGTCGAATTGGAATCATGTCCAAAGCTTCTCAGATGAAAGAGTTTATGGGTTCTACAAGTCGGCTGATCCTCTGTGTGCTTTGTTTGAATTTTTCTGAGTTCAAAACATCTCAATCCTATCTATGGCGACCAGGTGAGCATTCTAAGGTAATTGATCATGTTTTCAAGAATTCTTTTATTGATTACACAGATATGATGCACTTGTTTTTGTCAAAAGAGCCATGTGCAGATTATAAGGAAGCTTGGAAGCAATCAAGGAGAAAGAGAAAGCATAAGGAAGACAAGCGGTTCAAGCCACCTGATCTGGATCAGGAGAAATACCCAGACGTCCATGGCTTTATCATCATCAAAGAAACACCTCCAGATGAAGCATACAAGCCAGAACCAAGCATAAACAAATTTGGGATAAGACTCTTACTCTTTGATAAACTTTTATGTGCTAACTTGTTTTGTTTCATTGCATCAGGAGTAAGGAGAGCTAACTGGATCAGTGTTTCCTCTATATCCGAATCAAACAGCAACAATGCCTATCTAAGAGGCTTGCAAGGTAAGTTTAATCTGATTTCAAACTTCTATGTTACTGATTTGGTCCCTTTATTGCAGATAAAGCAGATTTGAGGTCAAATCTTTTTGAAGAGGGAGGGGATGATATGATCATGGAAGCACCAAGGACTGGAAGCATGAACCTGATCCTAAGAGCTTGTAGCTGAGGATGCAACATTGAAGAATGCTTGGAAACAAGAAGAAGGTCTTGGAAGAAGCTTGATCAACCAAGACACACTTATCACCATTCATGTGACATTACCATCAAGCTGATCATCATCTAGGCAAGTGGCTTGGTGTACTCTTTTTCCCTTAGATAGTTTTGTCCCATTGGGTTTTCTATCTAAGGTTTTTAATGAGGCATCAAGTTCACTTACACATCTCCTAGATGATGTATCATGGGTGCATCTCGGATGCATATCTATCTTATGTTATTTTTATCCTATGTTTAATGTTTTGAATAATTTTGAAAACTTGGTCTTTGTCTAGTTTCCAAGGGAGCCTGTTCCCTTTATTTTATTTCAAGTTTCGAGACCTTGTGCATGTACAAGGCCTCTCCTTTATATACTGGTCGTGACCCCCCTTGTATAATTAAGCAATCTTTTATCAAAAACCCTTTTCTCTCTTCTCTCTTGTCTTTGGCGAGTTGAAGTGTTGCTGGTGTGTAATATCCGGCTTGCTGGTGTGTAATATCCGGCTTGGATCTCTGTTCTAGTGTGTCATATCTAGTTCAGTGTCCTTTGGAGTATCAGGAGTCGAATCATAGCTTCTGTGTCCCACATCAATCCACACGCCTTGAATCAGATCGAGTCTCAGATTCTCTGTTTGCAAGGATTATCCTCTTGTTCTCTCTTCCCAGTTCCAGAGCAGCATCCTAGGATCTTGTCACCATATGTCCGAACAGGCTAATCTGGAATCATCTGGATAGAAGTGGGATATCTTCTTACTCACAACTCCTATGAGATTTATTCAACTTCCTGGTTATTCTCCACAGATTATTGGTTCCAAATAAAGCTTCTTAGATCGTGGTTCATCCTGGTTTGATAAGAATCATGAAGATATTGCCATATGTCCGAACAGGCTAATCTGGAATCATCTGCATAGAAAGTGGGATATCTTCTTACTCACAACTCCTATGAGATTTATTCAACTTCCTGGTTATTCTCCACTGATTATTGGTTCCAAATAAAGCTTCTTAGATCATGGTTCATCCTTGTTTGATAAGAATCATGAAGATAATGACATATGTCCGAACAGGCAAATCTAGAATCATCTGGATAGAAGGTGGGATATCTTCTTGCTCACAACACTTATGAGACTTATTAAACTTCCTGGTTATTCTCTGAGATTTTGTATGAATTAAGAGAGTAATATTGGTTAGAACTGAAGAATCAAAGAGAGAAAGATGAGCAATATCCGAGAGAGAGAGAGAGAGAGATGCGCAGAGTATAAAGAAATGAGGAAAATGAATTCCTTACTGATTTAGTTCACACAATGGTTACATAAATAGAAACAAGACATGACAATGAGACAAAGAGAGAATGAATAAACAATAGAGGTCGACATGAATTAAACAAATGTAGATCGGATCTGGTCTTGCACACTGAGCTGAGGTGAAAGTGACATCTCTTTGTCTCTTCCTTCTTTACCAAAACATGTGATCTTGGTTTGTTTCCTTGCTCCAACGGCTCCTGACTCTTGACAACACTTGTTTAATTTATTCCAAGACATGAGGGACCTTGGCAATGTATTTGAATTACTTTGCCTCCCACACTTGCCTTGAAAGGCAAGTTTAGGTCTTAACCTTGATGATTGCTCTTCACTTCTCCGGATAACCTCCATCTCTTATCTATGCCATTCTTGTTCTTACTGTCATAACCATTGCTCTTTATTACTTCATGTCAACACTCCCCCTCAAGCTTGACCATATGGAACAAGTCAAGCTTGGAAGCCATGAAGCAATCCCTCATTAAAACCTTAGCTAGGCAAAACCCAGTGGGATAAAATCCAAGCCAAGGAAAAAGAGTAGATCACTTCATGGAGGAGAGATCAGTGACATGAGATATCTATGAGTCCCATCCTAGGATGGATGGACTCACAAACCTTAGTGCTTGCTGCCTTTGTGAAGATATCAGCTAGCTGGTCTTCACTTCTTGTGTAGCATGGAAGGATTACTTGCTGCTCCACTGCTTGTCTCACCTTGTGGCAGTCTACTTCTATGTGCTTTGTCCTCTCATGGAAGACTGAGTTGGATGCAATGTGTATTGCAGCCTGGTTGTCACAATGCATAGTCATTGGTGTGTTGATCTCGATCCCCAAGTCCTTTAGCAATCCCTTGATCCATATAAGCTCACTAGTAAGCTTCCTCATTGATCTATACTCTGCCTCAGCACTTGAACATGACACCACCTTCTGTTTCTTGCTCTTCCATGTGACCAGATTCCCTCCAATGAAGGTGCAAATAGCCTGTGGTTGATCTTCTATCAACTCTGTCTCCAGCCCAATCAGCATCACAATACCCAACCACTTCAGTGTTCTTGTTGCAAGCCATCCATACTCCTTGACCAGCGCCTCTCTTAGGTATCTTAAGATCCTCTCCACCATGTTCCAGTGATGCACCTTAGGAGATCCCATGTGCTGGCTTACTTGATTCACAGCAAAGCACAGATCAGGTCTGGTGATGGTTAGGTAGATAAGCTTGCCCACCATTTCTATACTTCTTGACATCTTTGAATGGAGTAGCTTCATACTCCCCTCTCGCGCAGTACCTTGTAGCCTTCTTCCAATGGTGTTTTGGCTTGTTTACCTCCAAGGTTTCCTGCCTCATTTAAAATGTCAAGTGTGTACTTCCTTTGAGATAAGAAGAGCCCCTCTTAGAGCGGCATATTTCAATCCCAAGGAAGTACTTCAATTCTCCCAAATCTTTAATATCAAAATGCACTTTTAAGAAAGGACTTAGTTGAGAGGATACCTTCCTTGTTGCTACCAGTGATGATAATGTCATCAACATACACTAGAATCACAACAATACCTTGCTTGCTGGTTAGAGTGAAGAGAGTGTGGTCAGCCTCTGGATTTTACAAATCCTTTCCCATTGAGAGTAGTGCGAGCTTGTGATACCAGGCTCTTGGAGATTGCTTCAAGCCATAGATAGCCTTCTTTAGCCTCAAAACATTCCCTGGTTTTCACCATATCTTCTAGGCCAGGAGGTGGTCTCATATACAACTCATCCTCCAACTCTCCTTGTAAGAAAGCATTCTTCACATCCACATCCCTGCCATAGATCCCACTCCAAGTTGACAGCAAGTGATATAACAACTCTTATGGTATGCAGCTTGGCCACTGGTGCAAATG
>NW_026618625.1:0-11443 GCF_000801105.2 Raphanus sativus
TGTGGAGCAAGACTGCACAAACAGAACCAAATTGGCTTCTCTTGATGAATTCTCTTTGGATCATCAACCAGCTTCTTCTTCTTCTGGTCATTCCTTTATTTATTTCAACACTCCCCCTCAAGCTTGACCATAGGAGATCCTTGGGCAAGCTTGGAACTGAGAGCACTTGCCTCATTAAAAACCTAAGTGTGGAAAACCACATGGGATAAAACCATCACTTAGGGAAAAAGAGTGCAACTACCCTCAGCCTAGGGATTGGCCAGTGGGTTTATGAGTCTTATGATCAAGTTTAGGGACTCATAAACCCTGGATCATGGCCTTACTTCAATTGGAAGCTGGCACCAATGCCTTCCTTGCTTCACACTCAAAACTGCTTGGAACTCTCCATGTTGCTGGTAATTTGTCTCCCCCTTTCTTCTGACCTCCTGCCATCATCAAAGGGTTTGATCCACGACCAGACTCTCCATTATGAGCTCCAAGTACCTGATTCAAACAATGCACACACACATGCATCAATTCTCAAGGGGCAAACCTATTCAATCATAAGCATAAGTATAGATTAAGGTACTTCCCTTGCATAAGTTGAATGGACATTGGCTTCTCATATTAACACCCCTCCTCAAGCTTGGCCTAAGAATAAGAGTATGTGGTCAAGCTTGGAAGATGAGAGCCAATGATGATCACCAAAGCCTTGAGACCCCAAGTTTCATCAACCAGGTACAAGCACACATGCTATGGGCTGATTCATAGCTTCCGAACTGAAGGTAACTTTTCTAACTTCATGTAGAAGCTGATCCATAGCTTCCCAACCAGAAGGTAACTGTATTAACTCCATGCCTTGGGCTGATCCATAGCTTCCCCACTGAAGGTAACTGTTCTAACTCCAAGTTGTTGCTGTCCTTGTTGATTTCTTCTTGCAGTGGCTTCTAGACAGGCCATGTAAGCTCATTTACAGCCCCCCTCAAGCTTGAATCCGAGTATAGGGGAGGAGACAAGCTTGATATGAGCTTTTAAGCCTCCTGGTCTACTCACAAATTATTTCTCCATGGTCAGGAATATGCATCTTGTGCAGGCTCTGATCAACATGGGCAATCTGTCAAACCAACACTAAGACAAGCATCAGTAGACAACAAGAGACCAGAACATTGGTTTTCACCAAGTCTGATCTTTAAAACACAATTTAAATAAGCACATCAGCAATGGACATATATCTTTAAGATTCTATCCTAGCAACACTCTCTGAATCCTAATCAACAAGATTAAGCTTTCAGGCAACAACATAATCAATTTTCCTAAGGGCAGAAGCAAGACAATTCTTTCAAGACAGCTTAATAACCCTAGGCAGATTCTAACAAGAGATTGTGAGAAGAGAGAATTAAGTAACCAGAGTAAAAGTAACCAGAGAATAAGTAGAGATTTAGAGAATGATGTAACCAGAGTATTAGTAGCCAGAGAATGAGAGAATGATGGTGAGAAAGTAACCTGAGAATCAGAGAATTAGAAAAGAGAGAATAGAGAGTTTGCTCAAGAGTTCTAATGGACAGAGTTTTGCTCTGTTTTCTTGAGTTTTGCGGAAGCATTAACAGCCAGGAGCAACCAATACTGATAATTTGTATGAATTAAGAGAGTAATATTGGTTAGAACTGAAGAATCAAAGAGAGAAAGATGAGCAGAATCCGAGAGAGAGAGAGAGAGAGAGAGAGATGCGCAAAGTATAAAGAAGTGAGGAAATCGTTTTCCTTAATTAAAATGGTAAGCATACAACATAGTTAAATAGAGAAATCAGGACAAACAAGACAAGAAGAATTATAGTAAACAAAGGTGGTCTTCTCCAGTGTCTGATCCGAGAAAGTGACTGCTCCAAACGGCTAGGAGTGCATGTGACTTATATTGTTTTAAATGTTCAACTTGTCTCTCTCCCTTGTCTTCACATCAACGGTTTTCTCCACTTCAATTTCCCCATGTGCTTACTTCATATCTTCCTTATTTCCATGATCATACACGCTTCTTCTTGTCTTAGGAAAGGCTTCCTGTTCAGGAAGGACTTCTTCTTAATCTGGACAGGCTTCCCATTTAGGAAGGGCTTCCTGCTCTGGAAGGACTTCTTCTTAATCTGGAAAGGCTTCCTAGTTAGGAAGGGCTTCCTGAGTTTCTTCTTCTTCTCTATTCTTCTATGATTACACCTCTTATTAGCTTCATGTCAACACTCCCCCTCAAGCTTGACCATAGAGATTGATCAAGCTTGGAAACCATGAAGCATTCCCTCATTAAAACCTTTACTTGGAAAAACCACTTGGGATAAAAACCAAGCAAAGGAAAAAGAGTAGAATACTTCAAGGCAAGGGGATCAGTGACAAGTGAGGTCTATGAGTCCAAGCTTAGGATGAATGAACTCACAGACCTTGCTGCTGGCTGCCTTGGTGAAGATATCGGCCAGTTGATCCTCACTCCGAGTGTAACATGGAAGGATCACTAGCTGCTCCACTGCTTGTCTTACTTTGTGGCAGTCCACTTCTATATGCTTAGTCCTCTCATGGAAGACTGAGTTGGATGCAATGTGTATTGCAGCCTGGTTGTCACAATGCATAGTCATTGGAGTGTTGATCTCGATCCCCAAGTCTTTTAGCAGTCCCTTGATCCATATCAGCTCACTTGTAAGCTTCCTCATTGATCTATATTCTGCCTCAGCACTTGAGCATGACACCACCTTCTGCTTCTTGCTCTTCCATGTGACCAGATTACCTCCAATAAAGGTACAATAGCCAGTGGTTGATCTCCTATCAACTCTGTCTCCAGCCCAATCAGCATCACAATACCCAACTACTTCAGTGCTCTTGTTACATGCCATCCATACTCCTTGGCCAGGCGCCTCTCTTAAGTACCTTAAGATCCTTTCCACCATGTTCCAGTGATGCACCTTAGGAGATCCCATGTGCTGGCTCACTTGATTCACAGCAAAGCACAGATCAGGTCTGGTGATGGTTAGATAGATAAGCTTGCCCACCATTCTTCTATACTTCTTGACATCTTTGAATGGAGTAGCTTCATACTCCCCCTCTCGCAGTACCTTGTAGCCTTCTTCCAATGGTGTTTTGGCTTGTCTACCTCCAAGGTCTCCTGCCTCATTTAAAATGTCAAGTGTGTACTTCCTTTGAGATAAGAAGAGCCCCTCTTTAGAGCGGCATATTTCAATCCCAAGGAAGTACCTCAATTCTCCCAAATCTTTAATATCAAATGCACTTTTAAGAAATGATTTAGTTGAGAGGATACCTTCCTTGTTGCTACCAGTGATGATAATGTCATCAACATACACTAGAATCACAACAATACCTTGCTTGCTGGTTAGAGTGAAGAGAGTGTGGTCAGCCTCGGATTTTACAAATCCTTTCCCATTGAGAGTGGTGCTGAGCTTGTGATACCAGGCTCTTGGAGATTGCTTCAAGCCATAGATAGCCTTCTTTAGCCTCAAAACATTCCCTGGTTTCACCATATCTTCTAGGCCAGGAGGTGGTCTCATATACACTTCATCCTCCAATTCTCCTTGTAAGAAAGCATTCTTCACATCCATCTGCCATAGATCCCACTCCAAGTTGACAGCAAGAGATAGAACAACTCTTATGGTATGCAGCTTGGCCACTGGTGCAAATGTATCTAGATAGTCTTCACCATACACTTGAGTGTATCCCCTTGCAACTAGTCTTGTTTTCCTCCTTTCTGGCTTCCCATTAGCTCCATACTTGATGGTAAACAAGAGGCGACTTGTCACTGCCTTCTTGCCCTTTGGAAGTTCAGTTTCAAACCATGTATCATTCCTGATCATGGCTCCCATTTCATCACCAACAGACTCTCCCCATTCTTCATGTAGCATAGCCTCTTCATAGGTCTTTGGGATGTACTCCTGATCAAGTTCACTGATGAAAACTTGATGTTCTTGTGGGTACTGCGCAAGAGAACATACTGCACTCACTGGATGTGCCACAGCTTCAGCATTAAAGTACACCCTTGTGTTCTTCCAATCTGAGGCTGGTCTCCTGGTTCTTGTACTTCTCCTCAAGGGCTGTATCTGATCAGTTCCATTGTTGTCACTCGGCTCTCCTTGTTGGATTTCAGTAGCTGCTTGTGGTTGTTCTCCTATCTCATCTTGATCATGAGACACTACTGAGTTCTCTTCAGGTTGAGCTGGCGCATGCTGATCACTTCCATTGCCCCCCTCATGATCAAGGTGAGATACTCCATCATCTTCTACTGTATCCTCAGCAGCTTGTGTGGAGGTCTCCCTGACCTTCTCTGGTATCTTTGGTAGATTGATACCAAGTCTTTCCATAATCACTCTAAGGTTGTTAGCTCTGTCAGTGGCTGATTGAGAAAGATCCTTGAGCTCATCCCAACTCTTCTCATCATAGTAGCCTTGTGACTCCATGAACTTAACATCCCTTGACACCAGAACCCTCCTTGTCTCTGGTACATAACATTTGTAACCCTTCTGATGTGTTGAATAACCAATAAACATTGCCTTTCTGCTCTTAGCCTCTAACTTGTTCCTGAGCTCTCCTGGAATCAAAACAAAGCACACACACCCAAACACACGTAAATGATCTATGGATGATTTGGTTTTGTTCAGTACCTCATAAGGGGTGGCGTTGAGAAGGACTCTTGTGGGTGTGCGGTTGATGAGATAGGCAGCAGTAACCACTGCATCTCCCCAAAACCTCTTAGGCACGTTTGAGTGAAACATCATGCTCCTGGCCACTTCCATCAAGTGCCTATTCTTCCTCTCTGCCACACCATTTTGTTGAGGTGTGTAAGGGCAACTGGTTTGGTGGATGATTCCTTGCGAGGCAAGATGTTGTTTGAAGGCTGTACTAGTGTATTCACCACCATTATCTGATCTAAGAATTTTAATCTTGACATTAAAATGGTTAGTGACATAGTTCTGAAAGTTTTTAAAAGCTTCTAGCACCCTATCTTTTGATTGCAACAAAGTTATCCAAGTGTACTTAGACTTTTCATCTATAAATGTCACAAAGTATTTATGTTGCTCTCTAGATGCACATGGGGCAGTCCACACATCAGAATGGATTAAATCAAAGCAATTATCATAGATGGTCATTGATTTAGGAAACACATTTCTACAATGTTTTCCTAAGATACAAGCCTCACAATCACTTTTAAAAGAAATGCTAGGCAACAGGATGTTCAAGGCAGTAGAGTGAGGATGTCCTAATCTAGCATGCCATATTACATCTTTAGGGAATTCAGAAACAGAATTGAAATAACAAGATAAATCAGAAGCTGGTCTTGTGTCCTCAAGCAAGTACAAGTCTCCCTTGGTAACACCTTTGCCAAGCAACTTACTAGAATCAATATCCTGAAAAGAAACACTGTTAGGCCTGAAAGTAACTTGACAATTTAAATCATTAGTCACTCTCTTAACAGATAGCAAGTTTGAAGCAAATGTGGGCATATAAAAAGCTTTAGACACTTTGTCAAACAGTTTGAGATCACCTACACCTTTTATTGGAATTTTATCTCCATTGGCTATCATCACATTTCCTAAGGCTGGTTCAATGTTTTTAATCAAGCTTAAATCACTAATCATATGGTGGGAAGCACCAGAGTCTATAATTAATGGTTTAGCTGATTTAAAAACATTCATAGAACTACCAACAGTGTGACAAGCACTAAGAGAAGTACCAAGGGTTTTAGATATACCAGATTCTTTTAAGGCTTTGATGAAAGCATCTAAGTCAGACTTCTTGATGGTTTCATCCAGGTTGGCCCTTGGTGTTGCATACACTGATGTGGAGGTCATAGCACTTCCCACGCCATTGCTGCTTGTTCCCATGGAGTGTGGTGTGGTTGGTTCAGTCCCATCAGCTGAGAAGTTTGCTCTAGCATCCTGGAACTGAGGGCGAGTCTCTTTGAACTTGTTTGGCTTCAAATGTGGGTGAAGGATCCAGCACTTGTCCTTGATATGACCCTTCTTCTTGCAGTGGTCACAGATCAAGACTTTCCTCTCTTCTTGCTTGTAAGCCTTATTTGCGACAGCTTCTTCAGCTTGGTGAGCCATGTTGAGGTCTCCTTTGTTTCCAAATAGACCAACTGAGCCCTCTTCCTTCTGGATTTGAGCACACACTTCATCCAGGTCAGGTAGCTTGTCAGATCTCAAGATGTGCTTAATCAGGCTCCCATATGAAGAGTTGAGAGTGAGCAGCAGTCCAAACACTTTGTCCTCTTCACGCCTGGTTAGGAGAGTGGTAGGATCAGTTGTGTGTGGTCTAAGCAGCTCCATCTCTGCCCAAAGGGATCTGAACTTGCCAAAGTGAGGCTGAAACTCCACATCTCCTTGGTTGAGAGCATTGATGGCTCTTTTCACTTCAAACACTCTAGTAAGGTTGGAGATGTTTCCATAAACCTTATAAAGAGTGTCCCACAGCTGCTTGGTAGTCTCACAGTATGAGTAGGACTCCATGATTGCTGGCTCAAGGGAGCTGAGAAGGGCTGTGAGAACCATGAGGTCTTCTTGACTCCATTTTTCTTCATCAGCTACCACCTCCTCTTCTTTCCCATCTTTGCCTTGGATGGTTTGTTTTGGAGCTGCTTCTGTTATAGCATACTTCCATAAACCTCTTCCACCAAGAGCTCTCTTCACCATCCTGGCCCAAAAGAGATAATTAATCCCTTTTAAGGTCACAGGTATGTTGAGATGCTTGTTGTTGTTGTTGTTGTTGTCTTCCATTTTTCTTCAAACCGCCAAGAACAAATCAAGAACAGGAGAGAGAATGTTTGGAAACAGAGAATAGAAATTAAAGAACAGAGTATTGCGGAAGTGAGAATAGGTTTCAAGAGCTTTGATGCTCTGATACCATGATAATTTGTATGAATTAAGAGAGTAATATTGGTTAGAACTGAAGAATCAAAGAGAGAAAGATGAGCAGAATCCGAGAGAGAGAGAGAGAGAGAGAGAGAGAGAGATGCGCAAAGTATAAAGAAGTGAGGAAATCGTTTTCCTTAATTAAAATGGTAAGCATACAACATAGTTAAATAGAGAAATCAGGACAAACAAGACAAGAAGAATTATAGTAAACAAAGGTGGTCTTCTCCATGGTCTGATCCGAGAAAGTGACTGCTCCAAACGGCTAGGAGTGCATGTGACTTATATTGTTTTAAATGTTCAACTTGTCTCTCTCCCTTGTCTTCACATCAACGGTTTTCTCCACTTCAATTTCCCCATGTGCTTACTTCATATCTTCCTTATTTCCATGATCATACACGCTTCTTCTTGTCTTAGGAAAGGCTTCCTGTTCAGGAAGGACTTCTTCTTAATCTGGACAGGCTTCCCATTTAGGAAGGGCTTCCTGCTCTGGAAGGACTTCTTCTTAATCTGGAAAGGCTTCCTAGTTAGGAAGGGCTTCCTGAGTTTCTTCTTCTTCTCTATTCTTCTATGATTACACCTCTTATTAGCTTCATGTCAACAAATACTCCTCATGAGTTTGGTGCTTTAGTAGCTGAAACACAATGGACCATTGAACAATTAATTTGCTCACTGATCTTAGAAAAGTACCACTGGAATAACTCATGAACTGATGTTTTCCAGGGCTTGCAATAAGGGAACCATCAGAATAACACATAAACAAGTGTTTTCTATGGCTCACACAACTAAGACACCAATGGATCAAAACAGTTTGTCCACTGTCAAATATTTTTAAAACATTTTTCAGAATCAGATTACTCAAGAATCTGTTTAAAAACATTTTTCAGAAATCTTTTTTTTTTTTAAGTTATTTCAAGATGCAAGAATAATCTTTTCTACCTCCCTCAGGCTGGTAACAACATATTTCAGTCTTTCATCCAAACCTTAAACAATGAGGAGATCAAGGGGAGAGTCATTGATTTAAAAAAAAACATTAAAAGATTGCATCCTGAATTTTGAAAAACATACTTCATCTAACCTCTCTACTGCTCATGTTTTGAATCCTAGCCACACAGCTCATCAAAAACAATTTCAAAGTGAGAGAGAAAGAGCTTCAGGATGAAGTAGAACAGAGTGAGTTCAGCCCAAGAGAGCAACTAGGCTCTGATACCATGTTGGAATTCATGAGTGTTTGTCTCATGTCAAGAGAGTATTCAGTTAACTTGTAACTGAATCCCCTTCAACCATACAACAGGAACTCACCATTCAAAGGAAGAGACAACCATGGTGGTTGAATCCTCTTAAACAGCCTACACTATAACCAAAAGATCCTAGAGAGTAAACTGGTTATGTGTGGCAAAGAAGCTCTAGTTTGAATCTATCCTTCTGTAGTAACACAACACTTTGAGTTTGTGTACTTAAGATGAAGAGGATTTAGAATCAGTAATCTAGAGTTTGAGAAGACATAAAGAAGAGTTTAGAGTGAGTTTTACAAGTATTAGGCTGCCTTAAGAGAAAGAGAGTTAAGGCAGCCTCTAAACCATAACTCTACACTCCTTACATTGTGAATATTGTTTGAACACAAGCAAGGGAGAGAGAGCCACGAAATTAGACTGATAGAACTTGTATTGATACTGGATAAATGTTACAAGAGGTGGTGAAGTCTTTAAATAGACAATCACTTACAATAAACAATGATTAAACAAGGGAATGACTAAACAAATATTATTGTGGGGTTTCTAATGAAGCCAGAAGGATGCAGCCAAGGTTAATCTCGACCAGAGGGAGTGAGAGTGACAGGAGAGAGGTTTACACAGCCTGGTTGAGTGAAAGTGACAGGTCCAGCTGCTTCTCTTAAGCAACATGTGACTTCTTCTTTTCAAATTCAAACCAGGCTCTCTTATTTTAATTCAAACATGTTTCCTTGACATCTCAGTGTTTCTCCACGTCCATATTAGCCTCCACAACTCCTTTCTTGCCTTGAAAGGTAAGTTAGGTCAAGATAGTAGCTTGTGGAGCAAGACTGCACAAACAGAACCAAATTGGCTTCTCTTCTTGAACTCTCCTTTGATCATCAACCAGCTTCTTCTTCTGGTCATTCCTTTATTTATTTCAACACTCCCCCTCAAGCTTGACCATAGGAGATCCTTGGGCAAGCTTGGAACTGAGAGCACTTGCCTCATTAAAAACCTAAGTGTGGAAAACCTCATGGGACAAAACCATCACTTAGGGAAAAAGAGTGCAACTACCCTCAGCCTAGGGATTGGCCAGTGGGTTTATGAGTCTTATGATCAACTTTAGGGACTCATAATCCCTGGATCATGGCCTTACTTCAATGGCAAGCTGGCACCAATGCCTTCCTTGCTTCACACTCAAAACTGCTTGGAACTCTCCATGTTGCTGGTTCTTTGTCTCCCCCTTTCTTCTGACCTCCTGCCATCATCAAAGGGTTTGATCCACGACCAGACTCTCCATTATGAGCTCCAAGTACCTGATTCAAACAATGCACACACACATGCATCAATTCTCAAGGGGCAAACCTATTCAATCATAAGCATAAGTATAGATTAAGGTACTTCCCTTGCATAAGTTGAATGGACATTGGTTTCTCATATTAACACCCCTCCTCAAGCTTGACCTAAGAATAAGAGTATGTGGTCAAGCTTGGAAGATGAGAGCCAATGATGATAACCAATGCCTTGAGACCACAAGCTTCATCAACCAGGTACAAGCACACATGCTATGGGCTGATTCATAGCTTCCCAAATGAAGGTAACTGTTCTAACTTCATATAGAAGCTGATCCATAGCTTCCCAACCAGAAGGTAACTGTTCTAACTCCATGCCTTGGGCTGATTCATAGCATTCCAATCAGCTTGACTCTCCACCTGATCTTCTTGTCAAGTAGTCTCTGAAGGCCATCTGTTCTAACACCAAGTTGTTGCTGTCCTTGTTGAATTCTTCTTGCAGTGGCTTCTAGACAGGCCATGGAAGCTCATTTACAGCCCCCCTCAAGCTTGAATCCGAGTATAGGGGAGGAGACAAGCTTGATATGAGCTTTTAAGCCTCCTGGTCTACTCAGAAATTATTTCTCCATGGTCAGGAATATGCATCTTGTGCAGGCTCTGATCAACATGGGCAATCTGTCAAACCAACACTAAGACAAGCATCAGTAGACAACAAGAGACCAGAACATTGGTTTTCACCAAGTCTGATCTTTAAACACACAATTTAAATAAGCACAGCAGCAATGGACAGATATCTTTAAGATTCTATCCTAGCAACACTCTCTGAATCCTAATCAACAAGATTAAGCTTTCAGGCAACAACACAATCAATTTTCCTAAGGGCAGAAGCAAGACAATTCTTTCAAGACAGCTTAATAACCCTAGGCAGATTCTAACAAGAGATTGTGAGAAGAGAGAATTAAGTAACCAGAGTAAAAGTAACCAGAGAATAAGTAGAGATTTAGAGAATGATGTAACCAGAGTATTAGTAGCCAGAGAATGAGAGAATGATGTGAGTAAGTAACCTGAGAATCAGAGAATTAGAAAAGAGAGAATAGAGAGTTTGCTCAAGAGTTCTAATGGACAGAGTTTTGCTCTGTTTTCTTGAGTTTTGTGGAAGCATTAACAGCCAGGAGCCACCAATACTCCTCATGAGTTTGGTGCTTTAGTAGCTGAAACACAATGGACCATTGAACAATTAATTTGCTCACTGGTCTTAGACATGTGCCACTGGAATAACTCATGAACTGATGTTTTCCAGGGCAAGCAACAAAAGAACCAACAGAATAACACATGAACAAGTGTTTTCTGTGGCTTAGACAACAATGAATCCAATGGATCAAAACAGTTTGTCCACTGGTCAAAGAGATGCTCCATTATAAATGAGCTATTATCCAATGGATAAAGCATAATGGTGAAGCATTTTTTTTTCCTGAAACCATTCTCTTCCTGAAGCTTGATACACAGATACTAGAAAGTATGGACCAAGCTTACACAACAATGAAGTGGAAGAGAATAGATCATTTTTTTTTAAAAAAAAATTCAAAAACAGAAACTAAAGGTGAGTTTTATCCCAAAGAAGAGCAACAAAGCTCTGATACCATGATGACAGTTTCAAAACAAGATAGATTTGTGTTCACATAGAGCTTATTGACATGATAATGAAATAGAGAAAGACATAGCTCATAGAGCTTTATTGTGCAAGAAGTAAATGAAAGGGAAAGACTTTAGTTGTCACCAAGAAATTAAAGATGTTTGATTTGATATAGAAGATGGAGAAAGAGGCTGCTTGAAACACAGCCAAAGTTCCCTGAAATGTTAACATAAGAGAAGTATTTATACAAATCCATCTGCTAGGAACTTAGGTTTAGTTGCATCATTTGGGCTTTAGGCTTGTCTTGTAGTTGGGCTCTAATACTCCCCCGCAAACTTGGCGTGGGTGGACAGCTACGCCATGTTTGAAACTGCAGTAGTGGGATGATTGTGAAGTAGGCAAATGGCTGGACAGAAGCAAGAGTTGTTGA
>NW_026618626.1:0-11440 GCF_000801105.2 Raphanus sativus
TGCAATTCTTTCATCTATCTATTGTTATGAATTGCTTAGCTATGTCTGAGTAGTCTACTTGTTAGATCTAGGGTTCAAATAGGTTTGTGGGATTAGCTCCAAACTTAATTGCTAAGTTGTGGTACTCATCAGATGGGATTTGTACCCTATGCTTGTTTTAGATTAGCTAACTAGAACATAGATCACTAGGATCTTTGATAATCGTGAATTCCATTTGAACTTGCTTGTCTCCCGTTGAGAAGAGCAACAGCTCCTCCTTTAGACCTTGTGTTCATATTCGGGCTCGCCCCTAGGCAGATCTAGAAGCCGTCGATCGATATCCTGACAGGTGAATCGATAGGCGCTGCGAAAGGTGTATCGCTCGATATCTCAAAAGGATATTGACCGACCTCTTTTTCTGCGCAAACATTACGACAGTTGAGGCCAGAGATCTAGATTATTTAACCCGTGATACTTCACTTGAGTTAAGCGGCTGAGATCTATATAGTCAATGCAAAGCAACTTATTAAAGCATTTATAGAGATTATAACTCCATTCCTGAAATAGAAACCGCCATGTCTAGCACTCTTTATCACAATTAAACAACCCATCATATTGTTAGTTAGAGAAACTACCTTGCTCATTTTAGAATTGTTTTGTACTTTCTATTCCATCATATAAACTAACCTTGCCTAGGATTGATTAGTAGATTTTATTTAATTGGTTCCCTAGCTCCTCGTGATTCGATTCCTAAGTACTACAGCTGTACCTCTTATTTGAGAGAGTAAGCTCTACTGGGTATTTGAGCACTATCAATAGGCTAATCTGGAATCACCTGAATAGAAAGTGGGATAGCTTCTTCCTCATAACTCCTATGAGATTTATTCAACTTCCTGGTCATTCTATACTTACTAATGGTTTCAAATCAAGCTTCTTACATCTTGGTTCACCTGGTTTGACGAGAATCATGAAGATATTGTCATATGTCCGAACAGGCTAATCTGGAATCATCTGAATAGAAATGGGATATCTTCTTCCTCATAACTCCTATGACATTTATTCAACTTCCTGTTCATTCTACCCTGATTAATGGTTTCAAATCAAGCTTCTTACATCTTGGTTCATTCTGGTTTGATATGAAACATGAAGATATTGCCATATGTCCGAACAGGCTTATCTGGAATTATCTGAATAGAAAGTGGGATAGCCTTCTTCCTCATATCTCCTATGAGATTTATTCAACTTCCTGGTCATTCTATACTGATTAATGGTTTCAAATCAAGCTTCTTACATCTCGGTTCCTCCTGGTTTGATAAGAATCATGAAGATATTACCATATGTCCGAACATACTAATCTGGAATCATCTGAAAAGAAAGCCGGATAGCTTCTTCCTCATAACTCATATGAGATTTATTCAACTTCCTGGTCATTATATACTGATTAATGGTTCAAATCAAGCTTCTTACATCTTGGTTCCTCCTGTTTGATAAGAAACATGAAGATATTGCCATATGTCCGAACAGGCTTAATTCTGGAATTATCTGAATAGAAAGTGGGATAGCTGATATACCATGGATTTTACCCGTTTTTAACCATGGTATATTAGTATTTTATATATATTTAATCTGTTTTAGCCTGTTAGGTATGTTTTTCAGGTTCAGGAGCATTTTGTGAGAAAGTGATGTTTTGGAGCATTTTTGGAGTGCAAGAGATGATACACCCGAGTTGACCATTCAAGACCAAGTCGGAAGCCAACATTGCGATTATTATCGATCGATACTCATCCTGAGTTGTCGATCGATGTAGCTGAGTAGATTCGCGTACTAGAAGATTATAATCGATCGATGCACATCCAGTGTTGTCGATCGATATCGAAGACGAAATGGTTTTAGCCGACTACTTCACCAAGACTTCACAAAATTACGAGATTGCCCCTGACGAGTTTTTAACCTAATGGAAATGCTTAAATATTCCTGCTAAGTGTTTTTTGACGGCAACATTCGAAAGAAACAAGCTTTTGACAACCCTCAAGAGAAAAGCAGAGAGTGTGAGAGAGAGACTAGAGTTTTATTTGTTTTGAGAGACTGGAGAGATTTCTCATCTCCTTTTGTATTTCTACTTTATTTTATCTATGCAATTCTTTCATCTATCTATTGTTATGAATTGCTTAGCTATGTCTGAGTAGTCTACTTGTTAGATCTAGGGTTCAAATAGGTTTGTGGGATTAGCCCCAAACTATAATTGCTAAGTTGTGGTACTCATCAAATGGATTGCACCCTATGCTTGTTTTAGATTAGATAACTAGAACATAGATCACTAGGATCTTTGATTATCTTGAATTATCCATTTGAACTTGCTTGTCTCCCGTTGAGAAGAGTGACAGCTCCTCCTTGAGACCTTGTGTTCATATTCGGCTCACGCCTAGGCAGATCTAGAAGCCGTCGATCGATAATCCGACAAGTGAATCGATCGGTGCTGCGAAAGGTGTATCGCTCGATATCTCAAAAAGATATCGATCGACTCTTTTTTGCTGCGCCAACATTACGACAGTTGAGGCCAGAGATCTAGATTATTTAACCAGTGAAACTTCACTTGAGTTAAGCGGCTGAGATCTATAGTATCATGCAAGCAACTTGATAAAGCATTTATAGAGATTATAATCTCTATTCCTGGAATAGAAACCCTATTGTCCAGCACTCTTTATCACATTTAAACAACCCATCATATTGTTAGTTAGAGCAACTACCTTGCTCATTTTTAGGAATTGTTACTTTAATTTCCATCATATAAACCAACCTTGCCTAGGATTGATTAGTATATTTAATTGGTTCCCTAGCTCCTCGTGATTCGATCCCTAAGTACTACAGGTTTACTTCTTATTTGAGAGAGTAAGCTCAACTGGGTAATTGAGCACTATCAATAGGCTAATCTGGAATCACCTGAATAGAAAGTTGGATAGCTTCTTCCTCATAACTCCTGTGAGATTTATTCACCTTCCTGGTCATTCTATACTTACTAATGGTTTCAAATCAAGCTTCTTACATCTTGGGTTCCACCTGGTTTGACGAGAATCATGAAGATATTGCCATATGTCCGAACAGGCTAATCTGGAATCATCTGAATAGAAAATGGGATAGCTTCTTCCTCATAACTCCTATGACATTTATTCAACTTCCTGTTCATTCTACCCTGATTAATGGTTTCAAATCAAGCTTCTTACATCTTGGTTCATTCTGGTTTGATATGAAACATGAAGATATTGCATATGTTCGAACAGACTAATCTGGAATTATCTGAATAGAAAGTGGGATAGCTTCTTCCTCATAACTCCTATGAGATTTATTCAACTTCCTGGCCATTCTATACTGATTAATGGTTTCAAATCAAGCTTCTTACATCTCGGTTCCTCCTGGTTTGATAAGAATCATGAAGATATTACCATATGTTCGAACATACTAATCTGGAATTATATGAAAAGAAAGCCGGATAGCTTCTTTTTCATAACTCATATGAGATTTATTCAACTTCCTGGTCATTCTACACTGATTTATGGTTTCAAATCAAGCTTTTTACATCTTGGTTCATCCTGGTTTGATATGAATAATGAAGATATTACCATATGTCCGAACAGGCTAATCTGGAATCATGTGAATAAAAAGTGGGATAGCTTCTTCTTCATAACTCCTATGAGATTTATTCAACTTCCTGGTCATTATATACTGATTAATTGTTTCAAATCAAGCTTCTTACATCTTGGTTCCTCTTGGTTTGATAAGAATCATGAAGATATTGCCATATGTCCGAACAGGCTAATCTGGAAAACATCTGTATAGAAAGTGGGATAGCTTCTTCCTCATAACTCCTATGAGATTTATTCAACTTCCTGGTCATTCTATACTGATTAATGGTTTCAAATCAAGCTTCTTACATCTTGGTTCCTCCTTGTTTGATAAGAAACATGAAGATATTCCGATATGTCTGAATACGGTAATCTAGAAACATCTGAATAGAAAGTGGGATAGCTTCTTCCTCATAACTCCTATGAGATTTATTCAACTTCCTGGTCATTATATACTGATTAATGGTTTCAAATCAAGCTTCTTACATCTTGGTTCCTCCTGGTTTGATAAGAAACATGAAGATATTGCCATATGTTACGAACAGGCTAATCTGGAATTATCTGAATAGAAAGTGGGATAGCTGATATACCATGGATTTTACCCGTTTTAACCATGGTATATTAGTATTTTATTATATATTTAATCTGTTTTTAGCATGTTAGGTATGTTTTGAGGTTCAGGAGCATTTTGTGAGAAAGTGATGTTTTTGGAGCATTTTGGAGTGCAAGAGATGATACACCCGAGTTGACCATTCAAGACCAAGTCGGAAGTCAACATTGCGATTATAATCGATCGATACTCATCCTGAATTGTCGATCGATGTCCGCGTACTAGAAGATTATAATCGATCGATACACATCCAGTGTTGTCGATCGATATCGAAGACGAAATGGTTTAGCCGACTACTTCACCAAGACTTCACCAAATTCCGAGATTGCCCCTGACGAGTTTTTAACCTAATGGAAATGCTTAAATATTCATGCTAAGTGTTTTTTGACGGCAACCTTCGAAAGAAACAAGCTTTTGACAACCCTCAAGAGAAAAGCAGAGAGTGTGAGAGAGAGACTAGAGTTTATTTGTTTTTAGAGATTGGAGAGATTTCTCATCTCCTTTTGTATTTCTACTTTATTTTATCGATGCAATTCTTTCATCTGTCTATTTTATGAATTGCTTAACTATGTTGAGTAGTCTACTTGTTAGATCTAGGGTTCAAATAGGTTTGTGCGATTAGCCCCAACTATAATTGCTAAGTTGTGGTACTCATCAAATGGATTGCACCCTATGCTTGTTTTAGATTAGCTAACTAGAATATAGATCACTAGGATCTTTGATTATCTTGAATTATCCATTTGAACTTGCTTGTCTCCCGTTGAGAAGAGTGACAGCTCCTCCTTGAGACCTTGTGTTCATATTCGGCTCGCGCCTAGGCAGATCTAGAAGCCTTCGATCGATATTCCGACAAGTGAATCGATCGGCGCTGCGAAAGGTGTATCGCTCGGTATCTCAAAAGGATATCGATCGACTCTTTTTCTGCGCCAACATTACGACAGTTGAGGCCAGAGATCTAGATTATTTAACCAGTGATACTTCACTTGAGTTAAGCGGCTTAGATCTATAGTATCATGCAAGCAACTTGATAAAGCATTTATAGAGATTATAATCTCCATTCCTGAATAGAAACCCTATGTCTAGCACTGTTTATCACATTTAAACAAACCAATCATATTGTTAGTTAGAGCAACTACCTTGCTCATTTTAGGAATTGTTACTTTTATTTCCATCATATAAACCAACCTTTCCTAGGATTGATTAGTAGATTTTATTTAATTGGTTCCCTAGCTCCTCTTGATTCGATCCCTAAGTACTACAGCTGTACCTCTTATTTGACAGAGTAAGCTCAACTGGGTAATTAAGCACTATCAATAGGCTAATCTGGAATCACCTGAATAGAAAGTCGGATAGCTTATTCCTCATAACTCCTGTGAGATTTATTCAAATTCCTGGTCATTCTATACTTACTAATGGTTTCAAATCAAGCTTCTTACATCTTGGTTCCACCTGGTTTGACGAGAATCATGAAGATATTGCCATATGTCCGAACAGACTAATCTGGAATCCTCTGAATAGAAAAATGGGATAGCTTCTTCCTCATAACTCCTATGACATTTATTCAACTTCCTGTTCATTCTACCCTGATTAATGGTTTCAAATCAAGCTTCTTACATCTTGGTTCATTTTGGTTTGATATGAACATGAAGATATTGCCATATGTTCGAAACATGCTAATCTGGAATTATCTGAATAGAAAGTGGGATAGCTTCTTCCTCATAACTCCTATGACATTTATTCAACTTCCTGGTCATTCTATACTGATTAATGGTTTCAAATCAAGCTTCTTACATCTCGGTTCCTCTTGGTTTGATAAGAATCATGAAGATATTACCATATGTCCGAACATACTAATCTGGAATTATCTGAAAAGAAAGCCGGATAGCTTCTTCCTCATAACTCATATGAGATTTATTCAACTTCCTGGTCATTCTACACTGATTAATGGTTTCAAATCAAGCTTCTTACATCTTGGTTCCTCCTGGTTTGATAAGAATCAGGAAGATATTGCCATATGTCCGAACAGGCTAATCTGGAATCATCTGAATAGAAAGTGGGATAGCTTCTTCCTCATAACTCCTATGAGATTTATTCAACTTCCTGGTCATTCTATACTGATTAATTGTTTCAAATCAAGCTTCTTACATCTTGGTTCCTCCTGGTTTGATAAGAATCTGGAAGATATTGCCATATGTCCGAACAGGCTAATTTGGAAACATCTGAATAGAAAGTGGGATAGCTTCTTCCTCATAACTCCTATGAGATTTATTCAACTTCCTGGTCATTCTATACTGATTAATGGTTTCAAATCAAGCTTCTTACATCTTGGTTCCTCCTGTTTGATAAGAAACATGAAGATATTGCCATATGTCTGAATAGGGTAATCTAGAAACATCTGAATAGAAAGTGGGATAGCTTCTTCCTCATAACTCCTATGAGATTTATTCAATTTTCCTGGTCATTATATACTGATTAATGGTTTCAAATCAAGCTTCTTACATCTTGGTTCCTCCTGATTTGATAAGAAACATGAAGATATTGCCATATGTCCGAACAGGCTAATTTGGAATTATCTGAATAGAAAGTGTGATAGCTGATATACCATGGATTTTACCCGTTTTAACCATGGTATATTAGTATTTATTATATATTAATCTGTTTTTAGCCTGTTAGGTATGTTTTCAGGTTCAGGAGCATTTTGTGAGAAAGTGATGTTTTTGAGCATTTTGGAGTGCAAGAGATGATACACCCGAGTTGACCATTCAAGACCAAGTCGGAAGTCAACATTGCGATTATAATCGATCGATACTCGTCCTGAGTTGTCGATCGATGTAGCTGAGCAGATCCGCGTACTAGAAGATTATAATCGATCGATACACATCCAGTGTTGTCGATCGATATCGAAGACGAAATGGTTTAGCCGACTACTTCACCAAGACTTCACCAAATTACGAGATTGCCCCTGACGAGTTTTTAAACCTAATGGAAATGCTTAAATATTCCTGCTAAGTGTTTTTTGACGGCAACCTTCGAAAGAAACAAGCTTTTGACAACCCTCAAGAGAAATGCAGAGAGTGTGAGAGAGAGACTAGAGTTTTATTTGTTTTGAGAGATTGGAGAGATTTCTCATCTCCTTTTGTATTTCTACTTTATTTTATCTATGCAATTCTTTCATCTATCTATTGTTATGAATTTCTTAGCTATGTCTGAGTAGACTACTTGTTAGATCTAGGGTTCAAATAGGTTTGTGGGATTAGCCCCAAACTATAATTGCTAAGTTGTGGTACTCATCAAATGGATTGCATCCTATGCTTGTTTTAGATTAGCTAACTAGAACATAGATCACTAGGATCTTTGATTATCTTGAATTATCCATTTGAACTTGCTTGTCTCCCGTTGAGAAGAGTGACAGCTCCTCCTTGAGACCTTGGTTCATATTCGGCTCGCGCCTAGGCAGATCTAGAAGCCGCGATCGATATTCCGACAAGTGAATCGATCGGCGCTGCAAAAGGTGTTATCGCTCGATATCTCAAAAGGATATCGATCGACTCTTTTCTTGCGCCAACATTACGACAGTTGAGGCCAGAGATCTAGATTATTTAACCAGTGATACTTCCATTGAGTTAAGCGGCTGAGAATCTATAGTATCATGCAAGCAACTTGATAAAACATTTATAGAGATTATAATCTCCATTCCTGAATAGAAACCCTATGTCTAGCACTCTTTATCACATTTAAACAACCCATCATATTGTTAGTTAGAGCAACTACCTTGCTCATTTTAGGATTTTTACTTTTATTTCCATCATATAAACCAACCTTGCCTAGGATTGATTAGTATATTTTATTTAATTGGTTCCCTAGCTCCTCGTGATTCGATCCCTAAGTACTACAGCTGTACCTCTTATTTGAGGAGTAAAGCTCTACTGGGTAATGTGAGCACTATCAATAGGCTAATCTGGAATCACCTGAATAGAAAGTGGATAGCTTCTTCCTCATAACTCCTGTGAGATTTATTCAACTTCCTGGTCATTCTATACTTACTAATGGTTCAAATCAAGCTTCTTACATCTTGGTTCCACCTGGTTTGACGAGAATCATGAAGATATTGCAATATGTCTGAACAGGCTAATCTGGAATCATCTGAATAGAAAATGGGATAGCTTCTTCCTCATAACTCTCTATGACATTTATTCAACTTCCTGTTCATTCTACCCCTTATTAATGGTTTCAGATCAAGCTTCTTACATCTTGGTTCATTATGGTTTGATATGAATTATGAAGATATTGCCATATGTCCGAACATGCTAATCTGGAATTATCTGAATAGAAAGTGGGATAGCTTCTTCCTCATAACTCCTATGAGTTTTATTCAACTTCCTGGTCATTCTACACTGATTAATGGTTTCAAATCAAGCTTTTTACATCTTGGTTCATCCTGGTTTGATATGAATAATGAAGAATATTACCATATGTCTGAACAGGCTAATCTGGAATCATCTGAATAAAAAGTGGGATAGCTTCTTCTTCATAACTCCTATGAGATTTATTCAACTTCCTGGTCATTATATATACTGATTAATTGTTTCAAATCAGCTTCTTACATCTTGGTTCCTCCTGGTTTGATAAGAATCAGGAAGATATTGCATATGTCCGAACATGCTAATTTGGAAACATCTGAATAGAAAAGTGGGATAGCTTCTTCCTCATAACTCTTTGAGATTTATTCAACTTCCTGGTCATTCTATTCTGATTAATGGTTTCAAAT
Source organism: Raphanus sativus (assembly GCF_000801105.2). Classification (NCBI taxonomy): domain Eukaryota; kingdom Viridiplantae; phylum Streptophyta; class Magnoliopsida; order Brassicales; family Brassicaceae; genus Raphanus; species Raphanus sativus. The sequence goes on from NW_026618626.1 coordinate 8,978, forward strand.
CAAGCTTCTTACATCTTGGTTCCTCCTTGTTTGATAAGAAACATGAAGATATTGCGATATGTCTGAATAGGGTAATCTAGAAACATCTGAATAGAAAGTGGAATAGCTTCTTCCTCATAACTCCTATGAAGATTTATTCAATTTCCTGGTCATTATATACTGATTAATGGTTTCAAATCAAGCTTCTTACATCTTGGTTCCTCCTGATTTGATAAGAAACTTGAAGATATTGCCATATGTCCGAACAGGCTAATCTGGAATTATCTGAATAGAAAGTGGGATAGCTGATATACCATGGATTTTACCCGTTTTAACCATGGTATATTTAGTATTTATTATATTTAATCTGTTTTTAGCCTGTTAGGTATGTTTTCAGGTTCAGGAGCATTTGTGAGAAAGTGATGTTTTTGGAGCATTTTGGAGTGCAAGAGATGATACACCCAAGAGTTGACCATTCAAGACCAAGTCGGAAGTCAACATTGCGATTATAATCGATCGATACTTATCCTGAGTTGTCGATCGATGTAGCTGAGCAGATCCGCGTACTAGAAGATTATAATCGATCGATACACATCCAGTGTTATCGATCGATATCGAACACGAAAATGGTTTAGCCGACTACTTCACCAAGACTTCACCAAATTACGAGATTGCCCCTGACAAGTTTTTAACCTAATGGAAATGCTTAAATATTCCTGATAAGTGTTTTTTTACGGCAACCTTCGAAAGAAACAAGCTTTTGACAACCCTCAAGAGAAAAGCAGAGAGTGTGAGAGAGAGACTAGAGTTTTTATTTGTTTTGAGAGATTGGAGAGATTTCTCATCTCCTTTTGTATTTTCTACTTTTATTTTTATCTATGCAATTCTTTCATCTATCTATTGTTATGAATTTCTTAGCTATGTCTGAGTAGTCTACTTGTTAGATCTAGGGTTCAAATAGGTTTGTGGGATTAGACCCAAACTATAATTGCTAAGTTGTGGTACTCATCAAATGGATTGCACCCTATGCTTGTTTTAGATTAGCTAACTAGAACATAGATCACTAGTATCTTTGATTATCTTGATTATCCATTTGAACTTGCTTGTCTCCCGTTGAGAAGAGTGACAGCTCCTCCTTGAGACCTTGTGTTCATATTCGGCTCGCGCCTAGGCAGATCTAGAAGCCGTCGATCGATATTCCGACAAGTGAATCGATCGGCACTGCAAAAGGTGTATCGCTCGATATCTCAAAAGGATATCGATCGACTCTTTTCTTGCGCCAACATTACGACAGTTGAGGCCAGAGATCTAGATATTTAACCAGTGATACTTCCATTGAGTTAAGCGGCTGAGATCTATAGTATCATGCAAGCAACTTGGAAAAACATTATAGAGATTATAATCTCCATTCCTGAATAGAAACCCATGTCTAGCACTCTTTATCACATTTAAACAACCCATCATATTGTTAGTTAGAGCAACTACCTTGCTCATTTTAGGAATTGTTACTTTTATTCCCATCATATAAACCAACCTTGTCAGGATTGATTAGTAGATTTATTTAATTGGTTCCCTAGCTTCTCGTGATTCGATCCCTAAGTACTACAGCTGTACCTCTTTTGAGAGAGTAAGCTCTACTGGTAATGTGAGCACTATCAATAGGCTAATCTGGAATCACCTGAATAGAAAGTGGGATAGCTTCTTCCTCATAACTCCTGTGAGATTTATTCAACTTCCTGGTCATTCTATACTTACTAATGGTTTCAAATCAAGCTTCTTACATCTTGGTTCCACCTGGTTTGACGAGAATCATGAAGATATTGCAATATGTCTGAACAGGCTAATCTGGATTCATCTAATATAGAAAATGGGATAGCTTCTTCCTCATAACTCCTATGACATTTATTCAACTTCCTGTTCATTCTACCCTTATTAATGGTTTCAAATCAAGCTTCTTACATCTTGGTTAATTATGGTTTGATATGAAATGAAAGAATATTGTCATATGTACGAACATGCTAATCTGGAATTATTTGAATAGAAAGTGGGATAGCTTCTTCCTCATAACTCCTATGAGATTATTCAACTTCCTGGTCATTCTATACTGATTAATGGTTTCAAATCAAGGTTCTTACATCTCGGTTCCTCCTGGTTTGATAAGAATCATGAAGATATTACGATAATGTCCGAACATACTAATCTGGAATTATCTGAAAAGAAAGCCGGATAGCTTCTCCTCATACTCATATGAGATTTATTCAACTTCCTGGTCATTCTACACTGATTAATGGTTTCAAATCAAAGCTTCTTACATCTTGGTTCATCCTGTGTTTGATATGAATCATGAAGATATTACCATATGTCCGAACAGGCTATCTGAAATCATCTGAATAGAAAGTGGGATAGCTTCTTCTTCATAACTCCTATGAGATTTATTCAACTTCCTGGTCATTATATACTTATTAATTGTTTCAAATCAAGCTT
>NW_026618627.1:0-11436 GCF_000801105.2 Raphanus sativus
GTTTCGGACGCTTGGATGATGGATTGCAGTCCATGGCACAACCCGGTTAGGATGTTTAATGATTTGGTTTTCATTACTAGAGAGATGATGAACTGAGTTTTTAAAATCCTTCGAGTCCCTGCTGTTTTCAAACCTCTTTCAGAGAGACTGTCTGTTGGTTTTGCTTGAGGACAAGCAAAAGGATAAGTCTGGAGGAGTTGATATACAAGATTTTACCCATTTTTTACCCATGGTATATAAGTGTTATAGATACTATTTACTATGTATTGGTGCCTTTTGGAGTCTTTCGCAGTGCAGAACTGCACAGACGCTTCAGATGTTTAGCTCTCGATGGAGACCTTTTTACGGTTGGATTTAGCCCATCTTTTGACACAAGATATAGCTTTGAGTTAGCTTTCCAACGCCACCGTTCTGAGGTCAATCCGCATCCTGTAGCAGAAGTTATGCCCGTTTTATTGAAGAATGATCAGTCTGCCTCGCGAGAGGAAGCTGTCGAGAATAGGATTGTATGTCGATCAATGCAGCACACTGCATGTCGATCGACAGGGACATCAGAATGTGGGCTGAGTATATTTCATGATCTACTGAAGCCCAGGAGTCACCACAAAGTTACCAAAATATCCTTGACGACCAAAAACCCTATTTATGTTATTTCTAAGCCACTGTTGACGGCTACGTTTTCTACGCTTTCTTTTGATTCATTGTTCTTAGTTTAGGAGAGAAGAGAGGAACTCTTCAGAGTCCTCTTGGAACTCCTTTGGTTTTTATATCTATTCTATTGCAATTTCATCTACTCATCTATGATCTCTGTGACAACTATCATGTCTGAGTAGATCCACCTGTTAGGTTTAGGGTTCAGATAGGTTATAAGGGATTAGCCCCAAATATAGAATTGCTAAGTTGTGGTATTAATCATTGAGATTGTTCTTAATGCTTGTTCTTGATTAATTAACCTGAACTTGATCTTAGAATCATTAGGCACAAGCGAGAGCTTGGTCTCTTATCTGACTTGTCTTCTCTGATCTAGGATTGCTAGATAACAGCGAGAGCTGGTTTAGAAACCCTAGTGAACATTTATTCAACCCGCGCATTAAGCTTACTAGAAGCGCGTTGATCGTTATTCCTATAGAATAATCGATCGACGGAGCGAAAGGTGTATCGATCGATACTCCTATAGAGTCATCGATCGACCCTTTCTAATTGATCATCCCGACAGGTGAGATCATTGGATCTAGTAATAGATAACCTATACAACGAGAGTTGATCTGTTATTCTTATTGTTGAGTTCTATAATGTCATAATTTAGTATCTATATCATTATAATTCCAGCCTGAATAGAAACCCTAGATCTAGATACCATCCTTCCATCAAACAACTCTTAGTTACATAAGAACAACTGCCTTGTTCACTTTGCTTTCATTTATTTATCACATTCATATTTACTGCTTGATAACTGTTTGCCTAGTTTAATCTTAATATCTATAGTCTAGTGTGTGCCCTAGCTCTCTGTGGATTCGATCCCTAAGTACTACAATCGAACCTCTTATTTGAGAGAGTAAGACCACTTGTTAGGGTAATTTGAGTGATATCAGATCACTCCTTGTAGGCTTCGATGACTTCTGATCATACTTCAGACCGGCTTTAGCCCTACTAGCGACATCTTCTTCCATCTTACTTGAGCCCAGGCACGAGACAGCACGTCTTCCATAATCCTGCACTTGTATTTGATCAGCTCCTTGTAAAGGTCTCCCTCTGGAAGTAGACCCCTCTTGAAGGCTGAGATAGCCGTATCAGTGTTGCACTCAGGAATAGCTACCTTCGCTTGGTTGAAGCGAGCTATGTAAGAACGAAGGGGCTCATTCCTATGCTGGAGGATCTCATAGAGATCATCTGAGTTCTTCTCTAGGTCACGGCTGCTAGCGAACTGCTCCACGAACTTATCGCTAAGGGCTGTAAAGGATTTGATGGATTTGGTGGGCAGGTTGATGTACCACTGAAGAGCGGGGCCGGTCAAGGTCGATCCGAATCCTTTGCACATGGTAGCTTCCCGTGCATCCCGAGGGATTGCTACTGCTAGCATGTGTTGCTTGTACTGAGCAATGTGATTGTCGGGATCCCCAGTACCTTCGTACATCTTTATGCTTGGGAAAGAGAACTTTCGCGGCATCTCTACCGAAGCAATCTCTTCCACGAAAGGTGTATCTGAGTAGGACCCCTGATTGCTTCTTCGAATAGGAGGAGCTGCCCCTGGGAGCCTTTCTACCATAGATTGAATGGTGCCGAATCTTTCGGAGACCACTCTTTCTTAGTAGGCTGCTAGGGCTGGATCTGAGATCTCGAGATCATTGGGTGAATACTCCTCGTCCTCCGTATCGGAATCGCTATCTACTTGTACTCGGGTCCTATCGTTCACTGCTCCTCGGCTTTCGGGTTCGTCTTCGGTTGAGGCGGGTCGACGAGGTACCTCTTTACTGTCTCGCGGAGTGTAGAGTGAAGCCAAGGGTCATACCTTAGTCCGAAACCGCTTTCGCTTGTTGCTAGCTTCACCGAGGGTATGGTTCTCTTGTCGGAGGACAAGATTCTCCGCCTCTATGGCGTCTAGCTTCTCGGCGCTTTACTGTAGTTGCTTGGAGTGCTCTCCAAGCTGGTCTTTTAGGGTTTGAACTTCGAGGAGAAGTTCAGGACCTCCGGGTGTTGTCTCCCGAGCTTTGTGAAGATCGGTGACCTGACTCTGAAGAGACTCAAGCCTGTTGAGGAGCTCGATCTCTCTCGGAGTCATCTCCGTCTGGTTAGCGTCGTCCTCTAATGCTATCGTCACGTAGTTGGATCACTCCCCTCCTTCTAGCGCCAAACTGTTAGGGTATTTTGTTGTAGGATCGTTTAAGTGCTACGGAACACTAGAGGATTCGTTTGTAAGAGTTGTAAATCGAGAACAAAGAGATGTTATTGAGTTATTGATCGGGACTACAACGTTTGATGGTGTATGAACCCTAGTTCTAGCCGCCTAAACTCTAATCTCTAAGTCTCGAATTGTCGATCCCTTATTCTAGGGTTTGGGCTCCCCTTTTATAGTTGTAGATGTCCGCTTCAAGTAATAGAACTCTTCCATAATCAGAAAAATGGAAGTTTCCCCTTAGGTAGAAAACTTCTATTTTACTCCAAAGGGTCGGTCCGATCTAGGGGTCGGACCTAAGGCAGGGGTCAGTTCCTGGTTTCTTCTGGAGCAAGGGTCCGGAAGTCGAGGACCTAACCAGAAGCTGGAGAAAACTCATGTCTGGATATTTTTCCCAAACATTGCCGTCTCAAAACCTTAACCCTAATCTAGTTGCAGCTCGATAACAAAAGACGAAAAAGATACGAAAATGGTTTTGTTAAGATTTGGGACTGGACCTTAAGAAAGGCTGCCTACGTACCCCTTTCGAGAATCAAGACGGACGTAGTTCAGTTAGAAAGATTTGAACAAGAGATCGAACTGCCTGGCAGAGTTCGTCTAGTATGAGCATTGGTCATAGAAACAGGCATGTCGAGAATAATGCCTAGGGTTTCTATGTGCGGAACTCTAAGTAAATGAAGTGTTAGATCCTTCCGACAAGAACAGAGGTCTGCGGACAAGATAAAAATAGAACAAGAGGTCCTACCTTGCTAGTCTAACCACCTAAGTTCTAAGTTCTCTAAGCTTGCAGGAGTTCTCTAAGTCTAAAATTTCGGATCTGCTCTCTTCTCCGGATCTTTTTTTTTTATATGCCTCTGCTCCTTGCCCCAAGCTTTTTTATATACTCCTCCTATGTCGGTCTATCCTCTCTTTGGGCCAGATCTGTCGCGAATCGGGCATTTTCCATTTTCGTCGATCTTCATGTTTATCAGGAAACTTTACATTTATCAGGAAACTTTCCATTTTCGTCGAAAAACTTTACATTTTTCGGGAAATAGAATAAACCGTCGTAGCTTTGTTGGGCCTGAACCATTAAAATCGTAAGTGAGTCCGTGGGCATGTTTTAAGCCTTTGAACGTATATACAATTTCTCGGAAAGATGGTCTTTCTCCGCAAAACAAATCGTATAGCTTAAAGAATCGATGTTCAAGTCGATCGTTCTTGTTTTACACGATACACTTTACGAGAAAAACAACCTTCTCAGTTTTAGTCGTAAAACTTCGATGATAACTTCAATCGAGACGAACCGAGAGACACTATGTACGTAGCTGAGATGACACGACCATACGAAAGTATACGGAAGTTACGGGAATTGATCTAAGTTTGGACAGGCCGAACGCAAAGGAATCTGCCTTGGAACTTCAAAGAGACCGTTCTCTCAAACCGTAAGGACCCAGAAAACGATCAAAATATCAAATCGAAGCCCTCGCCGAGACGCAGGCGCCCAGAGCCACAACACGGGTCTGGCCGCCCGGCGACCAGGACCATGGTCTGGCCGCCCGGCGACCAGGATCGTGGTCTGGCCGCCCGGCGCCTAGAGACGGGACGTCGGTCTGGTCGCCCGGCGCCCAAGATCGTGGTCTGGCTGCCCGGCGCCCAGGACCGTGGTCTGGCCGCCCGACGCCCAGGACCGTGGTCTTGACGCCCGGCGCCCAGGACCGTGGTCTGGCCGCCCGGTGCCCAGGACGTTGGTCTGGCCGCCCGGCGCCCAGAGCCAGGATGCCGGTCTGGCCGCCCGGCGCCCAGAGTCGGGACGTAGATCTGGCCGCCCGGTGCCCTGGACGTCGGTATTGCCACCCGGCGCCCAGAGCCGGTCTGTCGGTCTGGCCGGCAGGCGCCATGGCCGGGATGTCGGTCTGGCCGCCCGGCGCCCAGGACGTCGGTCTGGCCGCCCGGCGCCCAGGAATATGTGGTAGTGCATCTTGTTTCTTTCGTAAAATCTCAACGGAAACTCTGATTGAGGCGAAACAAAAGCCATTTTTATCTAGACTCAAGGGAGAACAAAGTGAGCTTGTCCTTGGGCGAACTGGGAAGACTGAGTTCATCCCCTGGCGAGTTGATCTGGTAAGACCAAGCTCCGACATCTGTTTTGCCTAGGAGTAGGCGCTTAGGACCTTCGGCCTCTTGGCCGTTCCTAGCATTGCGGGTGCTCCTCTTGGCGGCAGCATTACTTATTCCACTTACTTCTGATCCGTCTGAGATGACATGGATCACCCGGTGTTGCTGTGGTGGTAATGCAGAAGCTGCTTCGGTAGGAAGACCAGGACCTTCTTTATTAAAAAGGTTCTTGGCCTTGTCCGAGAGGAATTCCCTCAGATGACCTCTCTTGAGAAGCTCGGCGACTTCTATCTTCAGGGCTATGCAATCCTCCGTGGTGTGGCTGTGAACTCTTGACTTGTGGACCCATTTGTCGTAGAACACCGATTAGCTCGGGTTTCGTTATCGCAAGATGAGAGATATTGGGCCACGTAGACACCATCATTCCTTCGGATCTAGGCAAAGGACGGTTTTGGTATCTGCCCCTGCCTGGATTGCCAGTCTCCTTCGCAGGCTTAGGTTGGAAGGCCTCGTCGCGATCGTTCCTAGTAGGCTTTGAGGACTCGGATCGTGCTTTGGGTAAGCTTTCACCCTGCTTGCGACGTCTTCCTCCCATCTGACTTGAGCCCAAGCGCGAGATAGGATGTCTTCCATAGTCCTACACTTGTACTTAGTCAGCTCTTTGTAGAGATCTCCTTCCGGGAGTAGACCCCTTTTAAAGGCTGAGATGGCCGTGTCAGCGTTGCATTCGGGGATAGCCACCTTCTCTTGATTGAAGCATGCTATGTAGGAACACAATTGTTCGTTCCTATGCTAGATCATCCGAGTTTCTCTCTAGATTGCGGCTATTAGCGAATTGCTCCACAAACTTGTCGCTAAGGGCTGCAAAGGACCTAATGTACCATTGAAGGGCAGGACTGTTGGGGTTGAAATCGGACAAGGCAAAGTTGGAATCCAAATTTCCGTTTAAAATTATTAACTTAAGAATTTCTACGTTTTCAAGAAAGGAAAACTTATACGAAAAACTTGCGGGAAAATCTTGTTTTGAAACAACGATTTCTTAAAACAATGGTTTCTTAATCAACGATTTAAGAAATCAACGATTTCTTAAAACAACGATTTCTTAATCAACGACTTGAGAAATCAACGATTTCTTAATCAACGACTTAAGAAATCAATGATTTCTTAAATTAACGATACGATACTATCGAAGGGCCAAACATCCGCAAACAAACATCCTAAAAGCATCATAGCATCGCAATGGTTTCGGACGCTTGGATGATGGATTGCAGTCCATGGCACAAACCCGGTTAGGATGTTTAATGATTTGGTTTTCATTACTAGAGAGATGATGAACTGAGTTTTTAAAATCCTTCGAGTCCCTGCTGTTTTCAAACCTCTTTCAGAGAGACTGTCTGTTGGTTTTGCTTGAGGACAAGCAAAAGGATAAGTCTGGAGGAGTTGATATACCATAGATTTTACCCATTTTTACCCATGGTATATAAGTGTTATAGATACTATTTACTATGTATTGGTGCCTTTTGGAGTCTTTCGCAGTGCAGAACTGCACAGACGCTTCAGATGTTTAGCTCTCGATGGAGACCTTTTTACGGTTGGATTTAGCCCATCTTTTGACACAAGATATAGCTTTGAGTTAGCTTTCCAACGCCACCGTTCTGAGGTCAATCCGCATCCTGTAGCAGAAGTTATGCCCGTTTTATTGAAGAATGATCAGTCTGCCTCGCGAGAGGAAGCTGTCGAGAATAGGATTGTATGTCGATCAATGCAGCACACTGCATGTCGATCGACAGGGACATCAGAATGTGGGCTGAGTATATTTCATGATCTACTGAAGCCCAGGAGTCACCACAAAGTTACCAAAATATCCTTGACGACCAAAAACCCTATTTATGTTATTTCTAAGCCACTGTTGACGGCTACGTTTTCTACGCTTTCTTTTGATTCATTGTTCTTAGTTTAGGAGAGAAGAGAGGAACTCTTCAGAGTCCTCTTGGAACTCCTTTGGTTTTTATATCTATTCTATTGCAATTTCATCTACTCATCTATGATCTCTGTGACAACTATCATGTCTGAGTAGATCCACCTGTTAGGTTTAGGGTTCAGATAGGTTATAAGGGATTAGCCCCAAATATAGAATTGCTAAGTTGTGGTATTAATCATTGAGATTGTTCTTAATGCTTGTTCTTGATTAATTAACCTGAACTTGATCTTAGAATCATTAGGCACAAGCGAGAGCTTGGTCTCTTATCTGACTTGTCTTCTCTGATATAGGATTGCTAGATAACAGCGAGAGCTGGTTTAGAAACCCTAGTGAACATTTATTCAACCCGCGCATTAAGCTTACTAGAAGCGCGTTGATCGTTATTCCTATAGAATAATCGATCGACGGAGCGAAAGGTGTATCGATCGATACTCCTATAGAGTCATCGATCGACCCTTTCTAATTGATCATCCCGACAGGTGAGATCATTGGATCTAGTAATAGATAACCTATACAACGAGAGTTGATCTGTTATTCTTATTGTTGAGTTCTATAATGTCATAATTTAGTATCTATATCATTATAATTCCAGCCTGAATAGAAACCCTAGATCTAGATACCATCCTTCCATCAAACAACTCTTAGTTACATAAGAACAACTGCCTTGTTCACTTTGCTTTCATTTATTTATCACATTCATATTTACTGCTTGATAACTGTTTGCCTAGTTTAATCTTAATATCTATAGTCTAGTGTGTGCCCTAGCTCTCTGTGGATTCGATCCCTAAGTACTACAATCGAACCTCTTATTTGAGAGAGTAAGACCACTTGTTAGGGTAATTTGAGTGATATCAGATCACTCCTTGTAGGCTTCGATGACTTCTGATCATACTTCAGACCGGCTTTAGCCCTACTAGCGACATCTTCTTCCCATCTTACTTGAGCCCAGGCACGAGACAGCACGTCTTCCATAATCCTGCACTTGTATTTGATCAGCTCCTTGTAAAGGTCTCCCTCTGGAAGTAGACCCCTCTTGAAGGCTGAGATAGCCGTATCAGTGTTGCACTCAGGAATAGCTACCTTCGCTTGGTTGAAGCGAGCTATGTAAGAACGAAGGGGCTCATTCCTATGCTGGAGGATCTCATAGAGATCATCTGAGTTCTTCTCTAGGTCACGGCTGCTAGCGAACTGCTCCACGAACTTATCGCTAAGGGCTGTAAAGGATTTGATGGATTTGGTGGGCAGGTTGATGTACCACTGAAGAGCGGGGCCGGTCAAGGTCGATCCGAATCCTTTGCACATGGTAGCTTCCCGTGCATCCCGAGGGATTGCTACTGCTAGCATGTGTTGCTTGTACTGAGCAATGTGATTGTCGGGATCCCCAGTACCTTCGTACATCTTTATGCTTGGGAAAGAGAACTTTCGCGGCATCTCTACCGAAGCAATCTCTTCCACGAAAGGTGTATCTGAGTAGGACCCCTGATTGCTTCTTCGAATAGGAGGAGCTGCCCCTGGGAGCCTTTCTACCATAGATTGAATGGTGCCGAACCTTTCGGAGACCACTCTTTCTTAGTAGGCTGCTAGGGCTGGATCTGAGATCTCGGGATCATTGGGTGAATACTCCTCGTCCTCCGTATCGGAATCGCTATCTACTTGTACTCGGGTCCTATCGTTCACTGCTCCTTGGCTTTCGGGTTCGTCTTCGGTTGAGGCGGGTCGATTAGGTACCTCTTTACTGTCTCGCGGAGTGTAGAGTGAAGCCAAGGGTCGTACCTTAGTCCGAAACAGCTTTCGCTTGTTGCTAGCTTCACCGAGGGTATGGTTCTCTTGTCGGAGGACAAGATTCTCCGCCTCTATGGCGTCTAGCTTCTCGGCGCTTTACTGTAGTTGCTTGGAGTGCTCTCCAAGCTGGTCTTTTAGGGTTTGAACTTCGAGGAGAAGTTCAGGACCTCCGGGTGTTGTCTCCCGAGCTTTGTGAAGATCGGTGACCTGACTCTGAAGAGACTCAAGCCTGTTGAGGAGCTCGATCTCTCTCGGAGTCATCTCCGTCTGGTTAGCGTCGTCCTCTAATGCTATCGTCACGTAGTTGGATCACTCCCCTCCTTCTAGCGCCAAACTGTTAGGGTATTTTGTTGTAGGATCGTTTAAGTGCTACGGAACACTAGAGGATTCGTTTGTAAGAGTTGTAAATCGAGAACAAAGAGATGTTATTGAGTTATTGATCGGGACTACAACGTTTGATGGTGTATGAACCCTAGTTCTAGCCGCCTAAACTCTAATCTCTAAGTCTCGAATTGTCGATCCCTTATTCTAGGGTTTGGGCTCCCCTTTTATAGTTGTAGATGTCCGCTTCAAGTAATAGAACTCTTCCATAATCAGAAAAATGGAAGTTTCTCCTTAGGTAGAAAACTTCTATTTTACTCCAAAGGGTCGGTCCGATCTAGGGGTCGGACCTAAGGCAGGGGTCAGTTCCTGGTTTCTTCTGGAGCAAGGGTCCGGAAGTCGAGGACCTAACCAGAAGCTGGAGAAAACTCATGTCTGGATATTTTTCCCAAACATTGCCGTCTCAAAACCTTAACCCTAATCTAGTTGCAGCTCGATAACAAAAGACGAAAAAGATACGAAAATGGTTTTGTTAAGATTTGGGACTGGACCTTAAGAAAGGCTGCCTACGTACCCCTTTCGAGAATCAAGACGGACGTAGTTCAGTTAGAAAGATTTGAACAAGAGATCGAACTGCCTGGCAGAGTTCGTCTAGTATGAGCATTGGTCATAGAAACAGGCATGTCGAGAATAATGCCTAGGGTTTCTATGTGCGGAACTCTAAGTAAATGAAGTGTTAGATCCTTCCGACAAGAACAGAGGTCTGCGGACAAGATAAAAATAGAACAAGAGGTCCTACCTTGCTGGTCTAACCACCTAAGTTCTAAGTTCTCTAAGCTTGCAGGAGTTCTCTAAGTCTAAAATTTCGGATCTGCTCTCTTCTCCGGGTCTTTTTTTTTATATGCCTCTGCTCCTTGCCCCAAGCTTTTTTATATACTCCTCCTCTATGTCGGTCTATCCTCTCTTTGGGCCAGATCTGTCGCGAATCGGGCATTTTCCATTTTCGTCGATCTCTCATGTTTATCAGGAAACTTTACATTTATCAGGAAACTTTCCATTTTCGTCGAAAAAACTTTACATTTTTCGGGAAATAGAATAAACCGTCGTAGCTTTGTTGGGCCTGAACCATTAAAATCGTAAGTGAGTCCGTGGGCATGTTTTAAGCCTTTGAACGTATATACAATTTCTCGGAAAGATGGTCTTTCTCCGCAAAACAAATCGTATAGCTTAAAGAATCGATGTTCAAGTCGATCGTTCTTGTTTTACACGATACACTTTACGAGAAAAACAACCTTCTCAGTTTTAGTCGTAAAACTTCGATGATAACTTCAATGAGACGAACCGAGAGACACTATGTACGTAGCTGAGATGACACGACCATACGAAAGTATACGGAAGTTACGGGAATTGATCTAAGTTTGGACAGGCCGAACGCAAAGGAATCTGCCTTGGAACTTCAAAGAGACCGTTCTCTCAAACCGTAAGGACCCAGAAAACGATCAAAATATCAAATCGAAGCCCTCGCCGAGACGCAGGCGCCCAGAGCCACAACACGGGTCTGGCCGCCCGGCGACCAGGACCATGGTCTGGCCGCCCGGCGACCAGGATCGTGGTCTGGCCGCCCGGCGCCTAGAGACGGGACGTCGGTCTGGTCGCCCGGCGCCCAAGACCGTGGTCTGGCTGCCCGGCGCCCAGGACCGTGGTCAGGCCGCCGACGCCCAGGACCGTGGTCTTGACGCCCGGCGCCCAGGACCGTGGTCTGGCCGCCCGGTGCCCAGGACGTTGGTCTGGCCGCCCGGCGCCCAGAGCCAGGATGCCGGTCTGGCCGCCCGGCGCCCAGAGTCGGGACGTAGATCTGGCCGCCCGGTGCCCTGGACGTCGGTATTGCCACCCGGCGCCCAGAGCCGGTCTGTCGGTCTGGCCGGCAGGCGCCATGGCCGGGATGTCGGTCTGGCCGCCCGGCGCCCAGGACGTCGGTCTGGCCGCCCGGCGCCCAGGAATATGTGGTCGTGCATCTTGTTTTCTTTCGTAAAATCTCAACGGAAACTCTGATTGAGGCGAAACAAAAGCCATTTTTTTAGACTCAAGGGAGAACAAAGTGAGCTTGTCCTTGGGCGAACTGGGAAGACTGAGTTCATCCCCTGGCGAGTTGATCTGGTAAAGACAAGCTCCGACATCTGTTTTGCCTAGGAGTAGGCGCTTAGGACCTTCGGCCTCTTGGCCGTTCCCTAGCATTGCGGGTGCTCTCTTGGCGGCCAGCATTACTTATTCCACTTACTTCTGATCCGTCTGAGATGACATGGATCACCCGGTGTTGCTGTGGTGGTAATGCAGAAGCTGCTTCGGTAGGAAGACCCCTTTT